>NW_027488366.1:15757575-16060606 GCF_051014445.1 Colletes latitarsis
TTAATTGACTGTTTCGGTGTGGAACGTCATTATTACGTGATCCAAACCAGAAAAAACCCAGCATCTGGCCAACAAGTATGCGAAAAAAGCGAAAGTATGAGCAAGATGATTGCAAATACCAGAACTAACCCAGACATAACCAGCGTTATCCTCTAAAACACTAATCGGAACCAGCTTTTATTGACTGTTTCAGTGTGGTACCACATTACTGCGTGATCCAAACCAGAAAAAGCCCAGGATCTGGCCAACAAGTATGCGAAAAATGCGAAAGTACGGGCCAGATGAGGGCAAATCCCAGACCTAACCGAGACATAACCAGCGTTATCTTCTAAAATATTAATCGCAACCAGGTTTAATTGACTGTTTCGGTGTGGAACCTCATTACTACGGGATCCAAACCAGAAAAAACCCAGGATCTTGCCAACAAATATGCGAAAAACGCGAAAGTATGAACCAGATGATTGCAAATACCAGAACTAACCCAGACATAGCCAGCGTTATCCTCTAAAACACTAATCGGAACCAGTATTTATTGACTGTTTCACTGTGGTACCACATTACTACGTGATCCAAACCAGAATAAGGCCAGGATATGGCCAACAAGTATGCGAAAAATGCGCAGTTACGAGCCAGATGAGGGCAAATCCCGGATCTAACCGAGTTATAACCGGCGTTATCCTCTAACATATTAATCGAAACCAGGTTTAGTTGGCTGTTTCGGTGTGGAACGTCATTACTACGGGATCCTAACCAGAAAAAACCCAGGATCTGGCCAATAAATATGCGAAAAACGCGAAAGTATGGGCCAGATGATTGCAAATACCAGAACTAACCCAGACATAGCCAGCGTTATCCTCTAAAATACTAATCGGAACCAGCTTCTGTTGACTGTTTCAGTGTGGTACCACATTACTGCGTGATCCAAATCAGCAAAAAGCCTAGGATCTGGCCAACAAGAATGCAAAAATGCGAAACTACGGGCCAGGTGAGGGCAAATCCCAGACCTAACCGAGACATAACCAGCGTTATCCTCTAAAATATTAATTGCCACCAGGTTTAATTGACTGTTTCGGTGTAGTACCGCATTACTACGTGATACAAACCAGAGAAAGGCCAGGAACTTGCCAATAAGTATGCGAAAATTGCGGAAGTACGAGACAGGTGAGGGCAAATCCCAGACCTAACCGAGAAATAACGGGAGTTATCCTCTAAAATATTAATCGAAACCAGGTTTAATTGACTGTTTCAGTGTGGTCCCACATTACTACGTGATCCAAACCAGAAGAAGCCCAGGATCTGGCCAGCAAGTATGCGAAAAATGCGAAAGTACGAGCCGGATGAGGGCAAATCCCAGACCTAACCGAGACATAACCGGCGTTATCCTCTAAAATATTAATCGCAACCAGGTTTAATTGACTGTTTCGGTGTGGAACCTCGTTACTACGGGATCCTAACCAGAAAAAACCCAGGATCTGGCCAACAAATATGCGAAAAACGCGAAAGTATGAGCCAGATGATTGCAAATACCAGAACTAACCCAGATATAGCCAGCGTTATCCTCTAAAATACTATTCGGGTCCAGCTTTTATTGACTGTTTCAGTGTGGTACCACATTACTACGTGATCCAAAACAGAAAAAGCCCAGGATCTGGCCAACAAGTATGCGAGAAATGCGAAAGTACGAGCCAGATGAGGGCAAATCCCAGCCCTAACCGAGACATAACCGGCTTTATCCTCTAAAATATTAATCGCAACCGGGATTAATACCCTGTTCGGTGTGGTACCACATTACTACGTGGTCCGAGCCAGAAAAAGGCCAGGATCTGGCCAGCAAGTACGCGAAAAATGCGAAGGTACGAGCCAGATGAGGGCAAATCCCAGACCTAACCGAGATATAACCGGCGTTATCCTCTAAAATACTATTCGGAACCAGCTTTTATTGACTGTTTCAGTGAGGTACCTCATAACTACGTGATACAAACCAGAAAAAGGCCAGGATCTGGCCAACGAGTATGCGAAAAATGCGAAAGTACGAGCCAGATGAGGGCAAATCCCAGACCTAACCGAGACATAAACGGCGTTATCCTCTAAAATATTAATCGCAACCAGGTTTAATTGACTGTTTCAGTGTGGTCCCACATTACTACTTGGTCCAAGCCAGAAAAAGGCCAGGATCTGGCCAACAAGTATGGGAAAAATGCGAAGGTACGAGCCAGATGAGGGCAAATCCGAGACCTAACCGAGATATAACCGGCGTTATCCTCTAAAACACTAATCGGAACCAGCTTTTATTGACCGTTTCAGTGAGGTACCTCATTACTACGTGGTCCAAACCAGAAAAAACCCAGCATCTGGCCAACAAGTATGCGAAAAAAACGAAAGTATGAGCAAGATGATTGCAAATACCAGAACTAACCCAGACATAACCAGCGTTTTCCTCTAAAACACTAATCGGAACCAGTTTTTATTGACTGTTTCACTGTGGTACCACATTACTACGTGATCCAAACCAGAAAAAGCCCAGGATCTTGCGAACAAGTATGCGAGAAACGCGAAAGTACGGGCCAGATGAGGGCAAATCCCAGAACTAACCGAGACATAACCTGCGTTATCCTGTAAAATTTAAGTCGCAACCAGGTTTACTTGACTGTTTCAGTGTGGTACCCCATTACTACGTGATCCTAACAATAGAAGAACACAGGATCTGGCCATTCAAGTATGCGAACAATGCGAAAGTACGGGCCAGATGAGGGCAAATCCCAGACCTAACCGAGATATAACCGGCAATATCCTCTAAAATATTAATCGAAACCGGGTTTAATTGACTGTTTCAGTGAGGTACCTCATGACTACGTGGTCCAAACCAGAAAAAACCCAGCATCTGGCCAACAAGTATGCGAAAAAAGCGAAAGTATGAGCAAGATGATTGCAAATACCAGAACTAACCCAGACATAACCAGCGTTATCCTCTAAAACACTAATCGGAACCAGTTGTTATTGACTGTTTCACTGTGGTACCACATTACTACGTGATCCAAACCAGAAAAAGCCCAGGATCTGGCCAACAAGTATGCGAAAAATGCGAAAGTACGAGCCAGATGAGGGCAAAACCCAGACCTAACCGAGACATAACCGGCGTTATCCTCTAAAATATTAATCGCAACCAGGTTTAGTTGACTGTTCAGGTGTGGAACCTCATTACTACGGGATCCACACCAGAAAAAACCCAGGATCTGGCCAACAAATATGCGAAAAACGCGAAAGTATGAGCCAGATGATTGCAAATACCAGAACTAACCCAGACGTAGCCAGCGTTATCCTCTAAAATACTATTCGGAACCAGTTTCTATTGACTGTTTCAGTGTGGTACCACATTACTACGTGATACAAACCAGAAAAAGGCCAGGATCTGGCCAACAAGTATGCGAAAAATGCGAAAGTACGAGCCAGATGAGGGCAAAACCCAGACCTAACCGAGACATAACCTGCGTTATCCTCTAAAATATTAATCGCAACCAAGGTTTAATTGACTGTTTCGGTGTGGAATGTCATTATTACGGGATACAAACCTGGAAAACCCCAGGATCTGGCCAACAAGTATGCGAAAAATGCGAAAGTACGAGCCAGATGAGGGCAAATCCCAGACCTAATCGAGACATAAACGGCGTTATCCTCTAAAATATTAATCGCAACCAGGTTTAATTGACTGTTTCAGTGTGGTCCCACATTAATACTTGGTCCAAGCCAGAAAAAGGCCAGGATCTGGCCAACAAGTATGGGAAAAATGCGAAGGTACGAGCCAGATGAGGGCAAATCCCGGATCTAACCGAGATATAACCGGCCTTATCCTCTTACATATTAATCGAAACCAGGTTTAATTGGCTGTTTCGGTGTGGAACGTCATTATTACGGGATCCAAGCCAGAAAAAACCCAGCATCTGGCTAACAAGTATGCGAAAAAAGCGAAAGTAGGAGCAAGATGATTGCAAATACCAGAACGAACCCAGACATAACCAGAGTTATCCTCTAAAATACTATTCGCAACCAGCTTTTATTGACTGTTTCAGTGAGGTACCTCATTACTACGTGATACAAACCAGAAAAAGGCCAGGATCTGGCCAACAAGTATGCGAAAAATGCGAAAGTACGAGCCAGATGAGGGCAAATCCCAGACCTAACCGAGACATAAACGGCGTTATCCTCTAAAATATTAATCGCAACCAGGTTTAATTGACTGTTTCAGTGTGGTCCCACATTACTACTTGGTCCAAGCCAGAAAAAGGCCAGGATCTGGCCAACAAGTATGGGAAAAATGCGAAGGTACGAGCCAGATGAGGGCAAATCCGAGTCCTAACCGAGATATAACCGGCGTAATCCTGTAAAACACTAATCGGAACCAGCTTTTATTGACCGTTTCAGTGAGGTACCTCATTACTACGTGGTCCAAACCAGAAAAAACCCAGCATCTGGCCAACAAGTATGCGATAAAAGCGAAAGTATGAGCAAGATGATTGCAAATACCAGAACTAACCCAGACATTACCAGCGTTATCCTCTAAAACACTAATCGGAACCAGTTTTTATTGACTGTTTCAGTGTGGTACCACAGTACTACGTGATCCAGCCAGAAAAAGCCCAGGATCTGGCCAACAAGTATGCGAAAAATGCGAAAGTACGAGCCAGATGAGGGCAAAACCCAGACCTAACCGCGACATACCCGGCGTTATCCTCTTACATATTAATCGAAACCAGGTTTAATTGACTGTTCAGGTGTGGATCCTCATTACTACGGGATCCAAACAAGAAAAAACCCAGCATCTGGCAAACAAGTGTGCGAAACAAGCGAAAGTATGAGCCAGATGATTGCAAATACCAGAACTAACCCAGACATAACCAGCGTTATCCTCTAAAACACTAATCGGAACCAGGTTTAATTGACTGTCTCAGTGTGGTCCCACATTACTACTTGGTCCAAGCCAGGAAAAGGCCAGGATCTGGCCAACAAGTATGGGAAAAATGCGAAGGTACGAGCCAGATGAGGGCAAATCCGAGACCTAACCGAGATATAACCGGCGTTATCCTCTAAAACACTAATCGGAACCAGCTTTTATTGACCGTTTCAGTGAGGTACCTCATTACTACGTGGTCCAAACCAGAAAAAACCCAGCATCTGGCCAACAAGTATGCGAAAAAAGCGAAAGTATGAGCAAGATGATTGCAAATACCAGAACTAACCCAGACATAACCAGCGTTATCCTCTAAAACACTAATCGGAACCAGTTTTTATTGACTGTTTCACTGTGGTACCACATTACTACGTGATCCAAACCAGAAAAAGCCCAGGATCTTGCGAACAAGTATGCGAGAAACGCGAAAGTACGGGCCAGATGAGGGCAAATCCCAGAACTAACCGAGACATAACCTGCGTTATCCTGTAAAATTTAAGTCGCAACCAGGTTTAATTGACTGTTTCGGTGTGGAACCTCGTTACTACGGGATCCTAACCAGAAAAACCCCAGGATCTGGCCAACAAATATGCGAAAAACGCGAAAGTATGAGTCAGATGATTGCAAATACCAGAACTAACCCAGACATAGCCAGCGTTATCCTCTAAAATACTATTCGGGTCCACCTTTATTGACTGTTTCAGTGTGGTACCACATTACTACGTGACCCAAACCAGAAAAAGCCCAGGATCTGGCCAACAAGTATGCGAGAAATGCGAAAGTACGAGCCAGATGAGGGCAAAGCCCAGCCCTAACCGAGACATAACCGGCGTTATCCTCTAAAATATTAATTGCAACCCGGATTAATACCCTGTTTCGGTGTGGTACCACATTACTACGTGGTCCGAGCCAGAAAAAGGCCAGGATCTGGCCAACAAGTACGCGAAAAATGCGAAGGTACGAGCCAGATGAGGGCAAATCCCAGACCTAACCGAGATATAACCGGCGTTATCCTCTAAAATACTATTCGGAACCAGCTTCTATTGACTGTTTCAGTGTGGTACCACATTACTACGTGATACAAACCAGAAAAAGGCCAGGATCTGGCCAACAAGTATGCGAAAAATGCGAAAGTACGAGCCAGATGAGGGCAAAACCCAGACCTAACCGAGACATAACCCGCGTTATCCTCTAAAATATTAATCGCAACCAGGTTTAATTGACTGTTTCGGTGTGGTACCGCATTACTACGTGACACAAACCAGAAAAAGCCCAGGATCTTGCGAACAAGTATGAGCCAGATGATTGCAAATACCAGAACTAACCGAGACATAACCTGCGTTATCCTCTAAAATTTTAGTCGCAACCAGGTTTAATTGACTGTTTCAGTGAGGTACCACATTACTACGTGATCCTAACAATAGAAAAACACAGGATCTGGCCATTCAAGTATGCGAAAAATGCGAAAGTACGAGACAGATGAGGGCAAATCCCAGACCTAACCGAGAAATAACCGGAGTTATCCTCTAAAATATTAATCGAAACCAGGTTTAATTGACTGTTTCAGTGTGGTCCCACATTATTACGTTATCCAAACCAGAAGAAACCCAGGATCTGGCCAACAAGTATGCGAAAAATGCGAATGTACGAGCCAGATGAGGACAAATCCCAGACCTAACCGAGGCATACCCGGCGTTATCCTCTAAAATATTAATCGCAACCAGGTTTAATTGACTGTTTCAGTGTGGTCCCACATTACTACTTGGTCCAAGCCAGATAAAGGCCAGGATCAGGCCAACGAGTATGCGAAAAATGCGAAAGTACGGATCAGATGAGGGCAAATCCCAGACCTAACCGAGACATAACCAGCGTTATCCTCTAGAATATTAATCGCAACCAGATTTAATTGACAGTTTCGGTGTAGTACTGCATTACTACGTGATACAAACCTGAAAAAGGCCAGGATCTTGCCAATAAGTATGCGAAAATTGCAGAAGTACGAGACAGATGAGGGCAAATCCCAGACGTAACCGAGAAATAACCGGAGTTATCCTCTAAAATATTAATCGAAACCAGGTTTAATTGACTGTTTCAGTGTGGTCCCACATTACTACGTTATCCAAACCAGAAGAAACCCAGGATCTGGCCAACAAGTATGCGAGAAATGCGATTGGTACGGGCCAGATGAGGGCAAATCTCAGCCCTAACCGAGACATAACCGGCGTTATCCTCTAAAATATTATTCGCAACCAGGTTTAATTGACTGTTTCGGTGTGGCACCTCATTACTACGGAATCCAAATCAGAAAAAACCCAGGATCTGGCCAACAAATATGAGAAAAACGCGAAAGCATGAGCCAGATGATTGCAAATACCAGAACTAACCCAGACATAACCAGCGTTATCCTCTAAAACTCTAATCGGAACCAGCTTTTATTGACTGTTTCAGTGAGGTACCTCATTACTACGTTGTCCCAACCAGAAAAAACCCAGCATCTGGGCAACAAGTATGCGAAAAAAGCGAAAGTATGAGCAAGATGATTGCAAATACCAGAACTAACCCAGACATAGCCAGCGTTATCCTCTAGAATACTATTCGGAACCAGCTTCTATTGACTGTTTCAGTGTGGTACCACATTACTACGTGATACAAACCAGAAAAAGGCCAGGATCTGGCCAACAAGTATGCGAGAAATGCGAAAGTATGAGCAAGATGATTGCAAATACCAGAACTAACCCAGACATAACCAGCGTTATCCTCTAAAACACTAATCGGAACCAGCTTTTATTGACTGTTTCAGTGAGGTACCTCATTACTACGTGGTCCAAACCAGAAAAAACCCAGCATCTGGCCAACAAGTATGCGAAAAAAGCGAAAGTATGAGCCAGATGATTGCAAATACCAGAACTAACCCAGACATAACCAGCGTTATCCTCTAAAACACTAATCGGAACCAGGTTTAATTGACTGTCTCAGTGTGGTCCCACATTACTACTTGGTCCAAGCCAGGAAAAGGCCAGGATCTGGCCATCAAGTATGGGAAAAATGCGAAGGTACGAGCCAGATGAGGGCAAATCCGAGACCTAACCGAGATATAACCGGCGTTATCCTCTAAAACACTAATCGGAACCAGCTTTTATTGACCGTTTCAGTGAGGTACCTCATTACTACGTGGTCCAAACCAGAAAAAACCCAGCATCTGGCCAACAAGTATGCGAAAAAAGCGAAAGTATGAGCAAGATGATTGCAAATACCAGAACTAACCCAGACATAGCCAGCGTTATCCTCTAAAATACTATTCGGAACCAGCTTCTATTGACTGTTTCAGTGTGGTACCACATTACTACGTGATACAAACCAGAATAAGGCCAGGATATGGCCAATAAGTATGCGAAAAATGCGCAGGTACGAGCCAGATGAGGGCTAATCCCAGACCTAACCGAGACATAACCGGCGTTATCCTCTAAAATATTAATCGCAACCAGGTTTAATTGACTGTTTCGGTGTGGAACCTCATTACTACGGGATCCAAACCAGAAAAAACCCAGGATCTTGCCAACAAATATGCGAAAAACGCGAAAGTATGAGCCAGATGATTGCAAATACCAGAACTAACCCAGACATAGCCAGCGTTATCCTCTAAAATACTATTCGGAACCAGCTTCTATTGACTGTTTCAGTGTGGTACCACATTACTACGTGATACAAACCAGAATAAGGCCAGGATATGGCCAATAAGTATGCGAAAAATGCGCAGGTACGAGCCAGATGAGGGCTAATCCCAGACCTAACCGAGACATAACCGGCGTTATCCTCTAAAATATTAATCGCAACCAGGTTTAATTGACTGTTTCGGTGTGGAACCTCGTTACTACGGGATCCTAACCAGAAAAAACCCAGGATCTGGCCAACAAATATGCGAAAAACGCGAAAGTATGAGCCAGATGATTGCAAATACCAGAACTAACCCAGACATAGCCAGCGTTATCCGCTAAAATACTATTCGGGTCCAGCTTTTATTGACTGTTTCAGTGTGGTACCACATTACTACGTGACCCAAACCTGGAAAAGCCCAGGATCTGGCCAACAAGTATGCGAGAAATGCGAAAGTACGAGCCAGATGAGGGCAAATCCCAGCCCTAACCGAGACATAACCGGCGTTATCCTCTAAAATATTAATTGCAACCGGGATTAATACCCTGTTACGGTGTGGTACCACATTACTACGTGGTCCGAGCCAGAAAAAGGCCTGGATCTGGCCAACAAGTACGCGAAAAATGCGAAGGTACGAGCCAGATGAGGGCAAATCCCAGACCTAACCGAGATATAACCGGCGTTATCCTCTAAAATACTATTCGGAACCAGCTTCTATTGACTGTTTCAGTGTGGTACCACATTACTACGTGATACAAACCAGAAAAAGCCCAGGATCTGGCCAACAAGTATGCGAAAAATGCGAAAGTACGAGCCAGATGAGGGCAAAACCCAGACCTAACCGAGACATAACCCGCGTTATCCTCAAAAATATTAATCGCAACCAGGTTTAATTGACTGTTTCGGTGTGGTACCGCATTACTACGTGACACAAACCAGAAAAAGCCCAGGATCTTGCGAACAAGTATGAGCCAGATGATTGCAAATACCAGAACTAACCGAGACATAACCTGCGTTATCCTCTAAAATTTTAGTCGCAACCAGGTTTAATTGACTGTTTCAGTGTGGTACCACATTACTACGTGATCCTAACAATAGAAAAACACAGGATCTGGCCATTCAAGTATGCGAAAAATGCGAAAGTACGAGACAGATGAGGGCAAATCCCAGACCTAACCGAGACATAACCGGCGTTATCCTCTAAAATATTAATCGCAACCAGGTTTAATTGACTGTTTCGGTGTGGAACCTCATTACTACGGGATCCTAACCAGAAAAAACCCAGGATCTGGCCAACATATATGCGAAAAACGCGAAAGTATGAGCCAGATGATTGCAAATACCATTACTAACCCAGACATAGCTAGCGTTATCCTCTAAAATACTATTCGGAACCAGCTTTTATTGACTGTTTCAGTGTGGTACCACATTACTACGTGATCCTAACAATAGAAGAACACAGGATCTGGCCATTCAAGTATGCGAAAAATGCGAAAGTACGGGCCAGATGTGGCCAATCCCAGACCTAACCGAGATATAACCGGCAATATCCTCTAAAATATTAATAGAAACCAGGTTTAATTGACTGTTTCGGTGTGGAATGTCATTATTACGGGATCCAGACCAGGAAAAACCCAGGATCTGGCCAACAAGTATGCGAAAAATGCGAAAGTACGAGCCAGATGAGGGCAAATCCCTGACCTAACCGAAACATAACCAGCGTTATCCTCTAAAATACTAATCGGGACCAACTTTTATTGACTGTCTCAGTGTGGTACCACATTACTACGTGATCCGAACCAGAAAAAGCCCAGGATCTGGCCAACAAGTATGCGAGAAATGCGATTGGTACGAGCCAGATGAGGGCAAATCCCAGCCCTAACCGAGACATAACCGGCGTTATCCTCTAAAATATTATTCGCAACCAGGTTTAATTGACTGTTTCGGTGTGGCACCTCATTACTACGGAATCCAAACCAGAAAAAACCCAGGATCTGGCCAACAAATATGAGAAAAACGCGAAAGCATGAGCCAGATGATTGCAAATACCAGAACTAACCCAGACATAACCAGCGTTATCCTCTAAAACTCTAATCGGAACCAGCTTTTATTGACTGTTTCAGTGAGGTACCTCATTACTACGTTGTCCAAACCAGAAAAAACCCAGCATCTGGCCAACAAGTATGCGAAAAACGCGAAAGTATGAGCAAGATGATTGCAAATACCAGAACTAACCCAGACATAGCCAGCGTTATCCTCTAGAATACTATTCGGAACCAGCTTCTATTGACTGTTTCAGTGTGGTACCACATTACTACGTGATAGAAACCAGAAAAAGGCCAGGATCTGGCCAACAAGTATGCGAAAAATGCGAAAGTACGAGCCAGATGAAGGCAAATCCCAGACCTAACCGAGACATAACCGGCGTTATCCTCTAAAATACTAATCGGGACCAACTTTTATTGACTGTCTCAGTGTGGTACCACATTACTACGTGATCCGAACCAGAAAAAGCCCAGGATCTGGCCAACAAGTATGCGAGAAATGCGAAAGTACGAGCCAGATGAGGGCAAATCCCAGACCTAACCGAGACAAAACCGGCGTTATCCTCTAAAATATTAATAGAAACCAGGTTTAATTGACTGTTTCGGTGTGGAACATCATTATTACGTGATCCAAACCAGAAAAAACCCAGCATCTGGCCAACAAGTATGCGAGAAATGCGAAAGTACGAGCCAGATGAGGGCAAATCTCAGCCCTAACCGAGACATAACCGGCGTTATCCTCTAAAATATTAATCGCAACCAGGTTTAATTGACTGTTTCGGTGTGGCACCTCATTACTACGGAATCCAAACCAGAAAAAACCCAGGATCTGGCCAACAAATATGCGAAAAACGCGAAAGTATGAGCCACATGATTGCAAATACCAGAACTAACCCAGACATAGCCAGCGTTATCCTCTAAAATACTATTCGGAACCAGCTTCTATTGACTGTTTCAGTGTGGTACCACATTACTATGTGATACAAACCAGAAAAAGGCCAGGATCTGGCCAACAAGTATGCGAAAAATGCGGAGGTACGAACCAGATGAGTGCAAATCCCAGACCTAACCGAGATATAACCGGCGTTATCCTCTAAAACACTAATCGGAACCAGCTTTTATTGACTGTTTCACGGAGGTACCTCATTACTACGTGGTCCAAACCAGAAAAAACCCAGCATCTGGCCAACAAGTATGCGAAAAAAGCGAAAGTATGAGCAAGATGATTGCAAATACCAGAACGAACCCAGACATAACCAGAGTTATCCTCCAAAATACTATTCGGAACCAGCTTTTATTGACTGTTTCAGTGAGGTACCTCATTACTACGTGATATAAACCAGAAAAAGGCCAGGATCTGGCCAACAAGTATGCGAAAAATGCGAAAGTACGAGCCAGATGAGGGCAAATCCCAGACCTAACCGAGACATAAACGACGTTATCCTCTAAAATATTAATCGCAACCAGGTTTAATTGACTGTGTCAGTGTGGTCCCACATTACTACTTGGTCCAAGCCAGAAAAAGGCCAGGATCTGGCCAACAAGTATGGGAAAAATGCGATGGTACGAGCCAGATGAGGGCAAATCCGAGACCTAGCCGAGATATAACCGGCGTTATCCTCTAAAACACTAATCGGAACCAGCTTTTATTGACCGTTTCAGTGAGGTACCTCATTACTACGTGGTCCAAACCAGAAAAAACCCAGCATCTGGCCAACAAGTATGCGAAAAAAGCGAAAGTATGAGCAAGATGATTGCAAATACCAGAACTAACCCAGACATAACCAGCGTTATCCTCTAAAACACTAATCGGAACCAGTTTTTATTGACTGTTTCAGTGTGGTACCACATTACTACGTGAGCCAAACCAGAAAGAGCCCAGGATCTGGCCAACAAGTATGCGAAAATTGCGAAAGTACGAGCCAGATGAGGGCAAAACCCAGACCTAACCGAGACATAACCGGCGTTATCCTCTAAAATATTAATCGCAACCAGGTTTAATTGACTATTCAGGTGTGGAACCAACTTACTACGGGATCCATACCAGAAAAAACCCAGGATCTGGCCAACAAATATGCGAAAAACGCGAAAGTATGAGCCAGATGATTGCAAATACCAGAACTAACCCAGACGTAGCCAGCGTTATCCTCTAAAATACTATTCGGAACCAGCTTCTATTGACTGTTTCAGTGAGGTACCTCATTACTACGTTGTCCAAACCAGAAAAAACCCAGCATCTGGCCAACAAGTATGCGAAAAAAGCGAAAGTATGAGCAAGATGATTGCAAATACCAGAACGAACCCAGACATAACCAGAGTTATCCTCTAAAATACTATTCGGAACCAGCTTTTATTGACTGTTTCAGTGAGGTACCTCATTACTACGTGATACAAACCAGAAAAAGGCCAGGATCTGGCCAACAAGTATGCGAAAAATGCGAAAGTACGAGCCAGATGAGGGCAAATCCCAGACCTAACCGAGACATAAACGGCGTTATCCTCAAAAATATTAATCGCAACCAGGTTTAATTGACTGTTTCAGTGTGGTCCCACATTACTACTTGGTCCAAGCCAGAAAAAGGCCAGGATCTGGCCAACAAGTATGGGAAAAATGCGAAGGTACGAGCCAGATGAGGGCAAATCCGAGACATAACCGAGATATAACCGGCGTTATCCTCTAAAACACTAATCGGAACTAGCTTTTATTGACCGTTTCAGTGAGGTACCTCATTACTACGTGGTCCAAACCAGAAAAAACCCAGCATCTGGCCAACAAGTATGCGAAGAAAGCGAAAGTATAAGGAAGATGATTGCAAATACCAGACCTAACCGAGACATAACCTGCATTATCCTCTAAAATATTAATCGCAACCAAGGTTTAATTGACTGTTTCGGTGTGGTACCGCATTACTACGTGACACAAACCAGAAAAAGCCCAGGATCTTGCGAACAAGTATGCGAGAAACGCGAAAGTACGGGCCAGATGAGGGCAAATCCCAGAACTAACCGAGACATAACCTGCGTTATCCTGTAAAATTTTAGTCGCTACCAGGTTTAATTGACTGTTTCAGTGTGGTATCACATTACTACGTGATCCTAACAATAGAAGAACACAGGATCTGGCCATTCAAGTATGCGAAAAATGCGAAAGTACGGGCCAGATGAGGGCAAATCCCAGACCTAACCGAGATATAACCGGCAATATCCTCTAAAATATTAATCGAAACCGGGTTTAATTGACTGTTTCGGTGTGGAATGTCATTATTACGGGATACAAACCAGGAAAAACCCAGGATCTGGCCAACAAGTATGCGAAAAATGAGAAAGTACGAGCCAGATGAGGGCAAATCCCAGACCTAACCGAGAGATAAACGGCGTTATCCTCTAAAATATTAATCGCAACCAGGTTTAATTGACTGTTTCAGTGTGGTCCCACATTAATACTTGGTCCAAGCCAGAAAAAGGCCAGGATCTGGCCAACAAGTATGGGAAAAATGCGAAGGTACGAGCCAGATGAGGGCAAATCCGAGACCTAACCGAGATATAACCGGCAATATCCTCTAAAGTATTAATCGAAACCAGGTTTAATTGACTGCTTCGGTGTGGAACGTCATTATTACGGGATCCAAACCAGAAAAAATCCAGCATCTGGCTAACAAGTATGCGAAAAAAGCGAAAGTATGAGCAAGATGATTGCAAATACCAGAACGAACCCAGACATAACCAGAGTTATCCTCTAAAATACTATTCGCAACCAGCTTTTATTGACTGTTTCAGTAAGGTACCTCATTACTACGTGATACAAACCAGAAAAAGGCCAGGATCTGGCCAACAAGTATGCGAAAAATGCGAAAGTACGAGCCAGATGAGGGCAAATCCCAGACCTAACCGAGACATAGACGGCGTTATCCTCTAAAATATTAATCGCAACCAGATTTAATTGACTGTTTCAGTGTGGTCCCACATTACTACTTGGTCCAAGCCAGAAAAAGGCCCGGATCTGGCCAACAAGTATGGGAAAAATGCGAAGGTACGAGCCAGATGAGGGCAAATCCGAGACCTAACCGAGATATAACCGGCGTTATCCTCTAAAACTCTAATCGGAACCAGCTTTTATTGACCGTCTCAGTGAGGTACCTCATTACTACGGGATTCAAACCAGAAAAAACCCAGGATCTGGCCAACAAATATGCGAAAAACGCGAAAGTATGAGCCAGATGATTGCAAATACCAGAACTAACCCAGACATAGCCAGCGTTATCCTCTAAAATACTATTCGGAACCAGCTTCTATTGACTGTTTCAGTGTGGTACCACATTACTACGTGATACAAACCAGAAAAAGGCCAGGATCTGGCCAACAAGTATGCGAAAAATGCGAAGGTACGAACCAGATGAGTGCAAATCCCAGACCTAACCGAGATATAACCGGCGTTATCCTCTAAAACTCTAATCGGAACCAGCTTTTATTGACCGTCTCAGTGTGGAACCTCATTACTACGGGATCCAAACCAGAAAATACCCAGGATCTGGCCAACAAATATGCGAAAAACGCGAAAGTATGAGCCAGATGATTGCAAATACCAGAACTAACCCAGACATAGCCAGCGTTATCCTCTAAAATACTATTCGGAACCAGCTTGTATTGACTGTTTCAGTGTGGTACCACATTACTACGTGATACAAAACCAGAAAAAGGCCAGGATCTGGCCAACAAGTATGCGAAAAATGCGAAGGTACGAACCAGATGAGTGCAAATCCCAGACCTAACCGAGATATAACCGGCGTTATCCTCTAAAACTCTAATCGGAACCAGCTTTTATTGACCGTCTCAGTGTGGAACCTCATTACTACGGGATCCAAACCAGAAAATACCCAGGATCTGGCCAACAAATATGCGAAAAACGCGAAAGTATGAGCCAGATGATTGCAAATACCAGAACTAACCCAGACATAGCCAGCGTTATCCTCTAAAATACTATTCGGAACCAGCTTGTATTGACTGTTTCAGTGTGGTACCACATTACTACGTGATACAAAACCAGAAAAAGGCCAGGATCTGGCCAACAAGTATGCGAAAAATGCGAAGGTACGAAACAGATGAGTGCAAATCCCAGACCTAACCGAGATATAACCGGCGTTATCCTCTAAAACACTAATCGGAACCAGCTTTTATTGACTGTTTCAGTGAGGTACCTCATTACTACGTGGTCCAAACCAGAAAAAACCCAGCATCTGGCCAACAAGTATGCGAAAAAAGCGAAAGTATGAGCAAGATGATTGCAAATACCAGAACTAACCCAGACATAACCAGCGTTATCCTCTAAAACACTAATCGGAACCAGTTTTTATTGACTGTTTCAGTGTGGTACCACATTACTACGTGATCCAAACCAGAAAAAGCCCAGGATCTGGCCAACAAGTATGCGAAAAATGCGAAAGTACGAGCCAGATGAGGGCAAAACCCAGACCTAACCGAGACATAACCGGCGTTATCCTCTAAAATATTAATCGCAACCAGGTTTAGTTGACTGTTCAGGTGTGGAACCTCATTACTACGGGATCCAAACCAGAAAAAACCCAGGATCTGGCCAACAAAAATGCGAAAAACGCGAAAGTATGAGCCAGATGATTGCAAATACCAGAACTAACCCAGACATAGCCAGCGTTATCCTCTAAAATACTATTCGGAACCAGCTTCTATTGACTGTTTCAGTGTGGTACCACATTACTACGTGATACAAACCAGAAAAAGGCCAGGATCTGGCCAACAAGTAAGCGAAAAATGCGAAAGTACGAGCCAGATGAGGGCAAAACCCAGACCTAACCGAGACATAACCTGCGTTATCCTCTAAAATATTAATCGCAACCAAGGTTTAATTGACTGTTTCGGTGTGGTACCGCATTACTACGTGACACAAACCAGAAAAAGCCCAGGATCTTGCGAACAAGTATGCGAGAAACGCGAAAGAATGAGCCAGATGATTGCAAATACCAGAACTAACCGAGTCATAACCTGCGTTATCCTGTAAAATTTTAGTCGCAACCAGGTTTAATTGACTGTTTCAGTGTGGTACCACATTACTATGTGATCCAAACCAGAAAATAGCCCAGGATCTATCCATGAAGTATAAGAAATATGCGAAAGTATGAGCCTGATGAGGGCAAATCCTAGACCTAACCCAGACCTAACATGCGTTATCCTCAAAAATATTTATCAAGACCAGGTTTAACTGAATGCTTCAGTGTGGTACCACATTACTGCGTGATCCATACCAGAGAAAACCCAGGATCTGTTCAACAAGTATGTGAAAAATGCGAACGTATGACCCTGATGTGGGCAAATCCCAGACCTATCCCAGACCTAACTTGCATTGTCCTCTAAAATATTGATGGAAACCAGGTTTAATTGACTGTTTCAGTGTGGTACCACATTACTACGTGATCCAATCCAGAAATAGCCCAGGATCTAGCCACGAAGTATGAGAAATATGCGAAAGTATGAGCCTGATGAGAGCAAATCCTAGACCTAACCCAGACCTAACATGAATTATTCTCTAAAATATTGATCGAAACCTGGTTTAATCGACTGTTTCAGTGTGGTACCACAATACTACGTGATGCAATCCAGAAAAAGCCCAGGATCTAGCCATCAAGTATGAGAAATATGCGAAAGAATGAGCCTGATGAGGGCAAATCCTAGACCTAACCTAGACATAACATGAATTATTCTCTAAAATATTGATCATGACCAGGTTTAATTGATTGTTTCAGTGTGGTCCCATATTACTACGTGATCCAAACCAGAAAAAACCCAGGATCCGTTCAACAAGTATGTGAAGAATGCGAAAGTATGAGCCTGATGAGGGCAAATCCCAGACCTATCCCAGACCAAACTTGCGTTATCCTCTAAAATATTGATCGAAACCAGGTTTAATCGACTGCTTCAGTGTGGTTCCACATTGCTACGTGATCCAAACCAGAAAAAACCCAGGACCAGTTCAACAAGTATGTGAAAAACGCGAAAGTATGAGCCTGATGAGGGCGAATCCCAGACCTATCCCAGACCTAACTTGCGTTATCCTCTAAAATATTGATGGAAACCAGGTTTAATTGACTGTTTCAGTGTGGTCCCACATTACTACTTGGTCCAAGCCAGAAAAAGGCCCGGATCTGGCCAACAAGTATGGGAAAAATGCGAAGGTACGAGCCAGATGAGGGCAAATCCGAGACCTAACCGAGATATAACCGGCGTTATCCTCTAAAACTCTAATCGGAACCAGCTTTTATTGACCGTCTCAGTGAGGTACCTCATTACTACGGGATTCAAACCAGAAAAAACCCAGGATCTGGCCAACAAATATGCGAAAAACGCGAAAGTATGAGCCAGATGATTGCAAATACCAGAACTAACCCAGACATAGCCAGCGTTATCCTCTAAAATACTATTCGGAACCAGCTTCTATTGACTGTTTCAGTGTGGTACCACATTACTACGTGATACAAACCAGAAAAAGGCCAGGATCTGGCCAACAAGTATGCGAAAAATGCGAAGGTACGAACCAGATGAGTGCAAATCCCAGACCTAACCGAGATATAACCGGCGTTATCCTCTAAAACACTAATCGGAACCAGCTTTTATTGACTGTTCCAGTGAGGTACCTCATTACTAAGTGGTCCAAACCAGAAAAAAGCCCAGGATCTGGCCAACAAGTATGCGAAAAATGCGAAAGTACGAGCCAGATGAGGGCAAATCCCAGACCTAACCGAGACATAACCGGCGTTATCCTCTAAAATATTAATCGCAAACAGGTTCAATTGACTCTTCAGGTGTGGAACCTCATTACTACGGGATCCAAACCAGAAAATACCCAGGATCTGGCCAACAAATATGCGAAAAACGCGAAAGTATGAGCCAGATGATTGCAAATACCAGAACTAACCCAGACATAGCCAGCGTTATCCTCTAAAATACTATTCGGAACCAGCTTCTATTGACTGTTTCAGTGTGGTACCACATTACTACGTGATACAAAACCAGAAAAAGGCCAGGATCTGGCCAACAAGTATGCGAAAAATGCGAAGGTACGAAACAGATGAGTGCAAATCCCAGACCTAACCGAGATATAACCGGCGTTATCCTCTAAAACACTAATCGGAACCAGCTTTTATTGACTGTTTCAGTGAGGTACCTCATTACTACGTGGTCCAAACCAGAAAAAACCCAGCATCTGGCCAACAAGTATGCGAAAAAAGCGAAAGTATGAGCAAGATGATTGCAAATACCAGAACTAACCCAGACATAACCAGCGTTATCCTCTAAAACACTAATCGGAACCAGTTTTTATTGACTGTTTCAGTGTGGTACCACATTACTACGTGATCCAAACCAGAAAAAGCCCAGGATCTGGCCAACAAGTATGCGAAAAATGCGAAAGTACGAGCCAGATGAGGGCAAAACCCAGACCTAACCGAGACATAACCGGCGTTATCCTCTAAAATATTAATCGCAACCAGGTTTAGTTGACTGTTCAGGTGTGGAACCTCATTACTACGGGATCCAAACCAGAAAAAACCCAGGATCTGGCCAACAAATATGCGAAAAACGCGAAAGTATGAGCCAGATGATTGCAAATACCAGAACTAACCCAGACATAGCCAGCGTTATCCTCTAAAATACTATTCGGAACCAGCTTCTATTGACTGTTTCAGTGTGGTACCACATTACTACGTGATACAAACCAGAAAAAGGCCAGGATCTGGCCAACAAGTAAGCGAAAAATGCGAAAGTACGAGCCAGATGAGGGCAAAACCCAGACCTAACCGAGACATAACCTGCGTTATCCTCTAAAATATTAATCGCAACCAAGGTTTAATTGACTGTTTCGGTGTGGTACCGCATTACTACGTGACACAAACCAGAAAAAGCCCAGGATCTTGCGAACAAGTATGCGAGAAACGCGAAAGTATGAGCCAGATGATTGCAAATACCAGAACTAACCGAGTCATAACCTGCGTTATCCTGTAAAATTTTAGTCGCAACCAGGTTTAATTGACTGTTTCAGTGTGGTACCACATTACTATGTGATCCAAACCAGAAAATAGCCCAGGATCTATCCATGAAGTATAAGAAATATGCGAAAGTATGAGCCTGATGAGGGCAAATCCTAGACCTAACCCAGACCTAACATGCGTTATCCTCAAAAATATTTATCAAGACCAGGTTTAACTGAATGCTTCAGTGTGGTACCACATTACTGCGTGATCCATACCAGAGAAAACCCAGGATCTGTTCAACAAGTATGTGAAAAATGCGAACGTATGACCCTGATGTGGGCAAATCCCAGACCTATCCCAGACCTAACTTGCATTGTCCTCTAAAATATTGATGGAAACCAGGTTTAATTGACTGTTTCAGTGTGGTACCACATTACTACGTGATCCAATCCAGAAATAGCCCAGGATCTAGCCACGAAGTATGAGAAATATGCGAAAGTATGAGCCTGATGAGAGCAAATCCTAGACCTAACCCAGACCTAACATGAATTATTCTCTAAAATATTGATCGAAACCTGGTTTAATCGACTGTTTCAGTGTGGTACCACAATACTACGTGATGCAATCCAGAAAAAGCCCAGGATCTAGCCATCAAGTATGAGAAATATGCGAAAGTATGAGCCTGATGAGGGCAAATCCCAGACCTATCCCAGACCAAACTTGCGTTATCCTCTAAAATATTGATCGAAACCAGGTTTAATCGACTGCTTCAGTGTGGTTCCACATTGCTACGTGATCCAAACCAGAAAAAACCCAGGACCAGTTCAACAAGTATGTGAAAAACGCGAAAGTATGAGCCTGATGAGGGCGAATCCCAGACCTATCCCAGACCTAACTTGCGTTATCCTCTAAAATATTGATGGAAACCAGGTTTAATTGACAGTTTCAGTGTGGTACCACATTACTACGTGATCCAATCCAGAAATAGCCCAGGATCCAGCCATGAAGTATGAGAAATATGCGAAAGTATGAGCCTGATGAGGGCAAATCCTAGACCTAACCCAAACCTAACATGCGTTATCCTCAAAAATATTGATCGAAACCTGGTTTAATCGACTGTTTCAGTGTGGTACCACATTACTACGTGATCCAATCCAGAAATAGCCCAGGATCTAGCCATGAAGTATGAGAAATATGCGAAAGAATGAGCCTGATGAGAGCAAATCCCAGACCTAACCTAGACCTAACATGAAATATTCTCTAAAACATTGATCGAAACCAGGTTTAATTGACTGTTCCAGTGTGGTCCCACATTACTACCTGATCCAAACCAGGAAAAACCCAGGATCTGTTCAACAAGTATGTGAAAAACGCGAAAGTATGAGCCTGATGAGGGCAAATCCCAGACCTATCCCAGACCTAACTTGCGTTATCCTCTAAAATATTGATCGAAACCAGGTTTAATCGACTGCTTCAGTGTGGTACCACACTACTACGTGACCCAAACAGGAAAAAACCCAGGATCTGTTCAACAAGTATGTGAAAAACGCGAAAGTATGAGCCTGATGAGGGCAAATCCCAGACCTATCCCAGACCTAACTTGCGTTATCCTCTAAAATATTGAACGAAACCAGGTTTAATTGACTGTTTCAGCGTGGTACCACATTAGTACGTGACCCAAACCGGAAAAAACCCAGGATCTGTTCAACAAGTATGTGAAAAACGCGAAAGTATGAGCCTGATGAGGGCAAATCCCAGACCTATCCCACACCTAACTTGCGTTATCCTCAAAAATATTGATAGAAACCTGGTTTAATCGACTGTTTGAGTGTGTTACCACATTACTACGTGATCCAATCCAGAAATAGCCCAGGATCCAGCCATGAAGTATGAGAAATATGCGAAAGTATGAGCCTGATGAGGGCAAATCCTAGACCTAACCCAAACCTAACATGCGTTATCCTCAAAAATATTGATCGAAACCTGGTTTAATCGACTGTTTCAGTGTGGTACCACATTACTACGTGATGCAATCCAGAAAAAGCCCAGGATCTAGCCATCAAGTATGAGAAATATGCGAAAGAATGAGCCTGATGAGGGCAAATCCTAGACCTAACCTAGACATAACATGAATTATTCTCTAAAATATTGATCATGACCAGGTTTAATTGATTGTTTCAGTGTGGTCCCATATTACAACGTGATCCAAACCAGAAAAAACCCAGGATCCGTTCAACAAGTATGTGAAGAATGCGAAAGTATGAGCCTGATGAGGGCAAATCCCAGACCTATCCCAGACCAAACTTGCGTTATCCTCTAAAATATTGATCGAAACCAGGTTTAATCGACTGCTTCAGTGTGGTTCCACATTGCTACGTGATCCAAACCAGAAAAAACCCAGGACCAGTTCAACAAGTATGTGAAAAACGCGAAAGTATGAGCCTGATGAGGGCGAATCCCAGACCTATCCCAGACCTAACTTGCGTTATCCTCTAAAATATTGATGGAAACCAGGTTTAATTGACTGTTTCAGTGTGGTACCACATTACTACGTGATCCAATCCAGAAATAGCCCAGGATCCAGCCATGAAGTATGAGAAATATGCGAAAGTATGAGCCTGATGAGGGCAAATCCTAGACCTAACCCAAACCTAACATGCGTTATCCTCAAAAATATTGATCGAAACCTGGTTTAATCGACTGTTTCAGTGTGGTACCACATTACTACGTGATCCAATCCAGAAATAGCCCAGGATCTAGCCATGAAGTATGAGAAATATGCGAAAGAATGAGCCTGATGAGAGCAAATCCCAGACCTAACCTAGACCTAACATGAAATATTCTCTAAAACATTGATCGAAACCAGGTTTAATTGACTGTTCCAGTGTGGTCCCACATTACTACCTGATCCAAACCAGGAAAAACCCAGGATCTGTTCAACAAGTATGTGAAAAACGCGAAAGTATGAGCCTGATGAGGGCAAATCCCAGACCTATCCCAGACCTAACTTGCGTTATCCTCTAAAATATTGATCGAAACCAGGTTTAATCGACTGCTTCAGTGTGGTACCACACTACTACGTGACCCAAACAGGAAAAAACCCAGGATCTGTTCAACAAGTATGTGAAAAACGCGAAAGTATGAGCCTGATGAGGGCAAATCCCAGACCTATCCCAGACCTAACTTGCGTTATCCTCTAAAATATTGAACGAAACCAGGTTTAATTGACTGTTTCAGCGTGGTACCACATTAGTACGTGACCCAAACCGGAAAAAACCCAGGATCTGTTCAACAAGTATGTGAAAAACGCGAAAGTATGAGCCTGATGAGGGCAAATCCCAGACCTATCCCAGACCTAACTTGCGTTATCCTCAAAAATATTGATAGAAACCTGGTTTAATCGACTGTTTGAGTGTGGTACCACATTACTACGTGATCCAATCCAGAAATAGCCCAGGATCTAGCCATGAAGTATGAGAAATATGCGAAAGAATGAGCCTGATGAGAGCAAATCCCAGACCTAACCTAGACCTAACATGAAATATTCTCTAAAACATTGATCGAAACCAGGTTTAATTGACTGTTCCAGTGTGGTCCCACATTACTACCTGATCCAAACCAGGAAAAACCCAGGATCTGTTCAACAAGTATGTGAAGAATGCGAAAGTATGAGCCTGATGAGGGCAAATCCCAGACCTATCCCAGACCAAACTTGCGTTATCCTCTAAAATATTGATCGAAACCAGGTTTAATCGACTGCTTCAGTGTGGTACCACACTACTACGTGACCCAAACAGGAAAAAACCCAGGATCTGTTCAACAAGTATGTGAAAAACGCGAAAGTATGAGCCTGATGAGGGCAAATCCCAGACCTATCCCAGACCTAACTTGCGTTATCCTCAAAAATATTGATAGAAACCTGGTTTAATCGACTGCTTCAGTGTGGTACCACACTACTACGTGACCCAAACAGGAAAAAACCCAGGATCTGTTCAACAAGTATGTGAAAAACGCGAAAGTATGAGCCTGATGAGGGCAAATCCCAGACCTATCCCAGACCTAACTTGCGTTATCCTCAAAAATATTGATAGAAACCTGGTTTAATCGACTGTTCCAGTGTGGTACCACATTACTACGTGATCCAATCCAGAAATAGCCCAGGATCTAGCCATGAAGTATGAGAAATATGCGATAGAATGAGCCTGATGAGAGCAAATCCCAGACCTAACCTAGACATAACATGAAATATTCTCTAAAACATTGATCGAAACCAGGTTTAATTGACTGTTCCAGTGTAGTCCCACATTACTACCTGATCCAAACCAGGAAAAACCCAGGATCTGTTCAACAAGTATGTGAAAAACGCGAAAGTATGAGCCTGATGAGGGCAAATCCCTGGGCTAACCTAGACCTAACACGCGTTATCCTCAAAAATATTGATCGAAACCTGGTTTAATCGACAGTTTCAGTGTGGTACCACATTACTACGTGATCCAATCCAGAAATAACCCAGGATCTAGCCATGAAGTATGAGAAATATGCGAAAGTATGAGCCTGACGATGGCAAATCCTAGACCTAACGCAGACCTAACATGCGTTATCCTCTAAAATATTTATCAAGGCCAGGTTTATTTGATTGTTTCAGTGTGGTCCCACATTAATACGTAATCCAAACCAGAAAAAACCCAGGATCCGTTCAAAAAGTATGTGAAGAATGCGAAAGTATGAGTCTGATGAGTGAAAATCCCCGGCCTAACCTAGACCTAACATGCGTTATCCTCAAAAATATTGATCGAAACCAGGTTTAATGTACTGTTTCAGTGTGGTACCGCACTACTACGTGACCCAAACCAGAAAAAACCCAGGATCTGTTCAACAAGTATGTGAAAAACGCGAAAGTATGAGCCTGATGAGGGCAAATCCCAGACCTATCCCAGACCTAACTTGCGTTGTCCTCTAAGATATTGATCGAAACCAGGTTTAATTGACTGTTTCAGTGTTGTACTTCATTACTACATGATGCAATCCAGAAAAAGCCCAGGATCTAGCCATCAAGTATGAGAAATATGCGAAAGTATGAGCCTGATGAGGGCGAATCCCAGACCTATCCCAGACCTAACATGCGTTATCCTCTAAAACATTAATCGAAACCAGGTTTAATCGACTGTTTCAGTGTGGTACCACATTACTACGTGATCCAAACTAGAAAAAAAGCCAGGATCTTGTCAACGAGTATGTGAAGTGTGCGAAAGTATGAGTCTGATGAGGGCTAATCCCAGACCTAACCTAGACCTAACATGAATTATTCTCTAAAATATTGATCGAAACCAGGTTTAATTGACTGTTTTAGTTGTGGTACCACTTTACTACGTGATCCAAAGCAGAAAAAACCCTCGATCAGGTCAACATGCATGTTAAAACTGCGAAAGTATGAGCCTGATGAGGGCTAATCCCAGACCTATCCCAGACCTAACTTGCGTTATCCTCTAAAATAGTGATCGAAACCAGGTTTAATTGACTGTTTCAGTTGTGGTACCACTTTACTACGTGATCCAAAGCAGAAAAAACACTTGATCAGGTCAACATGCATGTTAAAACTGCGAAAGTATGACCCTGATGAGGGCAAATCCCAGGCCTAACCTAGGCCTAACATGCGTTATCTTCTAAAATATTGAGCGAAACCAGGTTTAATTGACTGTTTCAGTGTGGTACCACATTACTACGTGACCCAAACCGGAAAAAACCCAGGATCTGTTCAACAAGTATGTGAAAAACGCGAAAGTATGAGCCTGATGAGGGCAAATCCCAGACCAATCCCAGACCTAACTTGCATTATCCTCTAAAATATTGATCCAAACCAGGTTTAATGGACTGTTTCAGTGTGGTACCTTTTTACTACGTGATACAAAGCAGAAAAAACCCTCGATCACGTCAACATGTATGTTAAGACTGCGAAAGTATGACCCTGATGAGGGCAAATCCCAGGCCTAACCTAGACCTAACATGCGTTGTCCTCTAAAATATTGATGGAAACCAGTCTTAATTGACTGTTTCAGTGTTGCACTTCCTTACTACGTGATGCAATCCAGAAAAAGCCCAGGATCTAGGTATCAAGTATGAGAAATATGCGAAAGAATGAGCCCGACGAGAGCAAATCCCAGACCTAACCTGGACCTAACATGAATTATTCTCTAAAATATTGATCAAAACCAGGCTTAATTGACTGTTTCAGTGTGGTACCACATTACTACGTGACCCAATCCAGAAATAGCCCAGGATCCAGCCATGAAGTATGAGAAATATGCGAAAGTATAAGCCTGATGGGGGCAAATCCTAGACCTAACCCAGACCTAACATGCGTTATCCTCTAAAATATTTATCAAGACCAGGTTTAATTGAATGTTTCAGTGAGGTACCACATTACTACATGATACAATCCAGAAATAGCCTAGGATCTAGCCATGAAGTATGAGAAAAATGCGAAAGTATGAGCCTGATGAGTGAAAATCCCAGACCTAACCTAGACCTAACATGCGTTATCCTCAAAAATATTGATCGAAACCAGGTTTAATCGACTGTTTCAGTGTGGTACCACACTACTACGTGGCCCAAACAGGAAAAAACCCAGGATCTTTTCAACAAGTATGTGAAAAACGCGAAAGTATGAGCCTGATGAGGGCAAATCCGAGACCTAACCCAAACCTAACATGCGTTATCCTCTAAAATATTGATCCAAACCAGGTTTAATGGACTGTTCCAGTGTGGTACCACATTACTACGTGATCCAATCCAGAAATAGCCCAGGATCTAGCCATGAAGTATGAGAAATATGCGATAGTATGAGCCTGACGAGGCCAAATCCTAGACCAAACCCAGACCTGACATGCGTTATCCTCTAAAATATTTATCATGACCAGGTTTAATTGATTGTTTCAGTGTGGTCCCACATTACTACGTGATCCAAAACAGAAAAAACCCAGGATCCATTCAACAAGTATGTGAAGAATGCGAAAGTATGAGTCTGATGAGTGATAATCCCTGGGCTAACCTAGACCTAACATGCGTTATCCTCAAAAAT
Organism: Colletes latitarsis; assembly: GCF_051014445.1. NCBI lineage: Eukaryota > Metazoa > Arthropoda > Insecta > Hymenoptera > Colletidae > Colletes > Colletes latitarsis. The sequence continues at coordinate 15,784,294 of NW_027488366.1, forward strand.
ATTGATCGAAACCTGGTTTAATCGACTGTTTCAGTGTGGTACCACACTACTACGTGACCCAAACAGGAAAAAACCCAGGATCTGTTCAACAAGTATGTGAAAAACGCGAATGTATGAGCCTGATGAGGGCAAGTCCCAGGGCTAACCTAGACCTAACATGCGTTATCCTCTAAAATATTGATCCAAACCAGGTTTAATGGACTGTTCCAGGGTGGTACCACTTTACTACGTGATCCAAAGCATTAAGAACCCTCGATCAGGTCAACATGTATGTTAAAACTGCGAAGGTATGACCCTGATGAGGGCAAATCCCAGGCCTTACCTAGACCTAACATGCGTTGTCCTCTAAAATATTGATGGAAACCAGGTTTAATTGACTGTTTCAGTGTTGTACTTCATTACTACGTGATGCAATCCAGAAATAGCCCAGGATCTAGCCATGAAGTATGAGAAATATGCGAAAGAATGAGCCTGATGAGAGCAAATCCCAGACCTAACCTAGACATAACATGAAATATTCTCTAAAACATTGATCGAAACCAGGTTTAATTGACTGTTCCAGTGTAGTCCCACATTACTACCTGATCCAAACCAGGAAAAACCCAGGATCTGTTGAACAAGTATGTGAAAAACGCGAAAGTATGAGCCTGACGAGGGCAAATCCCAGACCTGTCCCAGACCTAAGTTGCGTTATCCTCAAAAATATTGATCGAAACCTGGTTTAATCGACAGTTTCAGTGTGGTACCACATTACTACGTGATCCAATCCAGAAATAACCCAGGATCTAGCCATGAAGTATGAGAAATATGCGAAAGTATGAGCCAGACGGTGGCAAACCCTAGACCTAACGCAGACCTAACATGCGTTATCCTCTAAAATATTTATCAAGGCCAGGTTTATTTGATTGTTTCAGTGTGGTCCCACATTAATACGTAATCCAAACCAGAAAAAACCCAGGATCCGTTCAACAAGTATGTGAAGAATGCGAAAGTATGAGTCTGATGAGTGAAAATCCCAGGCCTAACCTAGACCTAACATGCGTTATCCTCAAAAATATTGATCGCAACCTGATTTAATCGACTGTTTCAGTGTGGTACCACATTACTATGTGATCCAAACCAGAAAAAACCCACGATCCGTTCAACAAGTATGTGAAGAATGCGAAAGTATGAGTCTGATGAGTGAAAATCCCCGGCCTAACCTAGACCTAACATGCGTTATCCTCAAAAATATTGATCGAAACCAGGTTTAATCGACTGTTTCAGTGTGGTACCACACTACTACGTGACCCAAACCGGAAAAAACCCAGGATCTGTTCAACAAGTATGTGAAAAACGCGAAAGTATGAGCCTGATGAGGGCAAGTCCCAGGGCTAACCTAGACCTAACATGCGTTATCCTCTAAAATATTGATCCAAATCAGGTTTAATGGACTGTTTCAGTGTGGTACCACTTTACTACGTGATCCAAAGCAGAAATAGCCCAGGATCCAGCCGTGAAGTATGAGAAATATGCGAAAGTATGAGCCTGATGGGGGCAAATCCTAGACCTAACCCAGACCTAACATGCGTTGTCCTCTAAAATATTGATCCAAACCAGGCTTAATTGAATGTTTCAGTGTGGTACCACATTACTATGTGATCCAAACCAGTAAAAACCCAGGATCCGTTCAACAAGTATGTGAAGAATGCGAAAGTACGAGTCTGCTGAGTGAAAATCCCCGGCCTAACCTAGACCTAACATGCGTTATCCTCAAAAATATTGATCGAAACCAGGTTTAATCGACTGTTTCAGTGTGGTACCACACTACTACGTGACCCAAACCGGAAAATAACCCAGGATCCGTTCAACAAGTATGTGAAGAATACGAAAGTATGAGTCTGATGAGTGAAAATCCCAGGCCTAACCTAGACCTAACATGCGTTATCCTCAAAAATATTGATCGAAACCTGGTTTAATCGACTGTTTCAGTGTGGTACCACATTACTACGTGATCCAATCCAGAAATAGCCCAGGATCTTGTCATGAAGTATGAGAAATATGCGAAAGTTTGAGCCTGACGAGGGCAAATCCTAGACCTAACGCAGACCTAACATGCTTTATCCTCTAAAATATTTATCAAGACCAGGTTTATTTGATTGTTTCAGTGTGGTCCCTCATTACTACGTAATCCAAACCAGAAAAAACCCAGGATCCGTTCAACAAGTATGTGAAGAATACGAAAGCATGAGTCTGATGAGTGAAAATCCCAGGCCTAACCTAGACCTAACATGCGTTATCCTCAAAAATATTGATCGCAACCTGATTTAATCGACTGTTTCAGTGTGGTACCACATTACTATGTGATCCAAACCAGAAAATAACCCAGGATCCGTTCAACAAGTATGTGAAGAATACGAAAGTATGAGTCTGATGAGTGAAAATCCCAGGCCTAACCTAGACCTAACATGCGTTATCCTCAAAAATATTGATCCAAACCTGGTTTAATCGACTGTTTCAGTGTGGTACCACATTACTATGTGATCCAAACCGGAAAATAACCCAGGATCTGTTCAACGAGTATGTGAAGTGTGCGAAAGTATGAGTCTGATGAGGGCAAATCCCAGACCTAACCCAAACCTAACATGCGTTATCCTCTAAAATATTTATCAAGACCAGGTTTAATTGAATGTTTCAGTGTGGTGCCACTTTACTACGTGATCCAAAGCAGAAAAAACCGTCGATCAGGTCAACATGTATGTTAAAACTGCGAAAGTATGACCCTGATGAGGGCAAATCCCAGGCCTAACCTAGACCTAACTTGCGTTGTCCTCTGAAATATTGATGGAAACCAGGTTTAATTGACTGCTTCAGTGTTGTACTTCATTACTACGTGATGCAATCCAGAAAAAGCCCAGGATCTAGCCACCAAGTATGAGAAATATGCGAAGGTATGAGCCTGATGAGGGCGAATCCCAGACCTATCCCAGACCTAACTTGCGTTATCCTCTAAAATATTCATCGAAATCAGGCTTAATTGACTGTTTCAGCGTGGTACCACATTACTACGTGATACAATCCAGAAACAGCCCAGGATCTAGCCATGAAGTATGAGAAATATGCGAAAGTATCAGCCTCATGAGGGCAAATCCTAGACCTAACCCAAACCTAACATGCGTTATCCTCTAAAATATTTATCAAGACCAGGTTTAATTGAATGTTCCAGTGTGGTACCACATTACTACGTGAACCAAACCAGAAAAAACCTAGGATCCGTTCAACAAGTATGTGAAGAATGCGAAAGTATGAGTCTGATGAGTGAAAATCACAGGGCTAACCTAGACCTAACATGCGTTATCCTCTAAAATATTGATCCAAACCAGGTTTAATGGACTGTTTCAGTGTGGTGCCACTTTACTACGTGATCCAAAGCAAAAAAAACCCTCGATCACGTCAACATGTATGTTAAAACTGCGAAAGTATGACCCTGATGAGGGCAAATCCCAGGCCTAACCTAGACCTAACATGCGTTGTCCTCTAAAATATTGATGGAAACCAGGTTGAGTTAATTGTTTCAGTGTTGTACTTCATTACTACGTGATGCAAACCGGAAAAAGCCCAGAATCTAGCCATCAAGTATGAGAAATATGCGAAAGAATGAGCCTGATGAGAGCAAATCCCAGACCTATCCCAGACCAAACTTGCGTTATCCTCTAAAATATTGATCGAAACCAGTTTTAATTGACTGTTTCAGTGTGGTACCACATTACTACGTGATCCAAACCAGAAATAGCCCAGGATCCAGCCATGAAGTATGAGAAATATGCGAAAGTATGAGCCTGATGGGGGCAAATCCAAGTCCTAACCCAGACCTAACATGCGTTATCCTCTAAAATATTGATTCAAACCCGGTTTAATGGAATGTTTCAGTGTGGTACCACTTTACTACGTGATCCAAAGCAGAAAAAACCCTCGATCACGTCAACATGTAAGTTAAAACTGCGAAAGTATGACCCTGATCAGTGAAAATCCCAGACCTAACCTAGACCTAACATGCGTTATCCTCTAAAATATTGATCCAAACCAGGATTAATGGACTGTTTCAGTGTGGGCCCACATTACTACGTGATCCAAACCAGTAAAAACCCAGGATCTGTTCAACAAGTATGTGAAAAACGCGAAAGTATGAGCCTGATGAGGGCAAATCCCAGACCTATCCCAGACCAAACTTGCGTTATCCTCTAAAATATTGATCGAAACCAGTTTTAATTGACTGTTTCAGTGTGGTACCACATTACTACGTGATCCAAACCAGAAATAGCCCAGGATCCAGCCATGAAGTATGAGAAATATGCGAAAGTATGAGCCTGATGGGGGCAAATCCAAGTCCTAACCCAGACCTAACATGCGTTATCCTCTAAAATATTGATTCAAACCCGGTTTAATGGACTGTTTCAGTGTGGTACCACTTTACTACGTGATCCAAAGCAGAAAAAACCCTCGATCACGTCAACATGTAAGTTAAAACTGCGAAAGTATGACCCTGATGAGTGAAAATCCCAGACCTAACCTAGACCTAACATGCGTTATCCTCTAAAATATTGATCCAAACCAGGATTAATGGACTGTTTCAGTGTGGGCCCACATTACTACGTGATCCAAACCAGTAAAAACCCAGGATCTGTTCAACAAGTATGTGAAAAACGCGAAAGTATGAGCCTGATGAGGGCAAATCCCAGACCTATCCCAGACCAAACTTGCGTTATGCTCTAAAATATTGATCGAAACCAGGTTTAATCGACTGTTTCAGTGTGGTACCACATTGCTACGTGATCCAAACCAGAAAAAACCCAGGATCAGTTCAACAAGTATGTGAAAAACGCGAAAGTATGAGCCTGATGAGGGCGAATCCCAGACCTATCCCAGACCTAACTTGCGTTATCCTCTAAAATATTGATCCAAACCAGGTTTAATGGACTGTTTCAGTGTGGTACCACTTTACTACGTGATCCAAAGCAGAAAAAACCCTCGATCAGGTCAACATGTATGTTAAAACTGCGGACGTATGACCCTGATGAGGGCAAATCCCAGGCCTAACCTAGACCTAACATGCGTTATCCTTAAAAATATTGATCGCAACCTGGTTTAATCGACTGTTTCAGTGTGGTACCACATTACTATATGATCCAAACCAGAAAAAACCCACGATCCGTTCAACAAGTATGTGAAGGATGCGAAAGTATGAGTCTGATGAGTGAAAATCCCCGGCCTAACCTAGACCTAACATGCGTTATCCTCAAAAATATTGATCGAAACCAGGTTTAATCGACTGTTTCAGTGTGGTACCACACTACTACGTGACCCAAACCGGAAAAACCCAGGATCTGTTGAACAAGTATGTGAAAAACGCGAAAGTATGAGCCTGACGAGGGCAAATCCCAGACCTATCCCAGACCTAACTTGCGTTGTCCTCTAAAATATTGATGGAAACCAGGTTTAATTGATTGTTTCAGTGTGGTCCCACATTACTACGTGATCCAAACCAGAAAAAACCCAGGATCTGTTCAACATGTATGAGAAATATACGAAAGAATGAGCCTGATGAGAGCAAATCCCAGACCTAACCTAGACCTAACATGAATTATTCTCTAAAATATTGATCGAAACCAGGTTTAATTGACTGTATCAGTGTGGTCCCACATTACTACGTGATCCAAACCAGAAAAAACCCAGGATCCGTTCAACAAGTATGTGAAGAATGCGAATGTATGAGTCTGATGAGTGAAATTCCCAGGCCTAACCTAGACCTAACATGCGTTATCCTCTAAAATATTGATCGAAACCTGGTTTAATCGACTGTTTCAGTGTGGTACCACATTACTATGTGATCCAAACCAGAAAATAACCCAGGATCTGTTCAACGAGTATGTGAAGTGTGCGAAAGTATGAGTCTGATGAGGTCAAATCCCAGACCAATCCCAGACTTAACTTGCGTTATCCTCTAAGATATTGATCGAAACCAGGTTTAATCGTCTGTTTCAGTGTGGTACCACATTACTACGTGATCCAAACCAGAAAAAACCCAAGATCAGTTCAACAAGTATGAGAAGAATGCGAAAGTATGAGTCTGATGAGTGGAAATCCCAGGGCTAACCTAGACCTTACATGCGTTATCCTCTAAAATATTCATCCAAACCAGGATTAATGGACTGTTTCAGTGTGGGCCCACATTACTACGTGATCCAAACCAGTAAAAACCCAGGATCTGTTCAACAAGTATGTGAAAAACGCGAAAGTATGAGCCTGATGAGGGCAAATCCCAGACCTATGCCAGACCTAACTTGCGTTATCCTCTAAAATATTGATCGAAACCAGGTTTAATTGACTGTTTCAGCGTGGTACCACAGTACTACGTGATACAATCCAGAAACAGCCCAGGATCTAGCCATGAAGTATGAGAAATATGCGAAAGTATGAGCCTGATGAGGGCAAATCCTAGACCTAACCCAAACCTAACATGCGTTATCCTCTAAAATATTTATCAAGACCAGGTTTAATTGAATGTTTCAGTGTGGTGCCACTTTACTACGTGATCCAAAGCAGAAAAAACCGTCGATCAGGTCAACATGTATGTTAAAACTGCGAAAGTATGACCCTGATGAGGGCAAATCCCAGGACTACCCTAGACCTAACTTGCGTTATCCTCTAAAATATTGATCGAAACCAGGTTTAATTCGCTGTTTCAGGGTGGTACCACATTACTACGTCATACAATCCAGAAACAGCCCAGGATCTAGCCATCGAGTATGAGAAATATGCCAAAGAATGAGCCTGATGAGAGCAAATCCCTGACCTAACCTAGACCTAACATGAATTATTCTCTAAAATATTGATCGAAACCAGGTTTAATCGACTGCTTCAGTGTGGTACCACATTACTACGTGATCCAAACCAGAAAATAACCCAGGATCTGTTCAACAAGTATGTGAAGTGTGCGAAAGTATGAGTCTGATGAGGGCTAATCCCAGACCTATCCCAGACCTAGCTTGCGTGATCCTGTAAAATATTGATCGAAACCAAGTTTAATTGACTGTTTTAGTGTTGTACCACATTACTACGTGATCCAAACCAGAAAAAACCCAGGATCCGTTTAACAAGTATGTGAAAAACGCGAAACTGTGAGCCTGATGAGGGCAGATCTTAGACCTAACCCAGACCTAAGATGCGTTATCCTCTAAAATATTTATCAAGACCAGGTTTAATTGAATGTTTCAGTGTGGTACCACATTACTACGTGATCCAAACCAGAAAAAACCCAGGATCCGTTCAACAAGTATGTGGAGAATGCGAAAGTATGAGTCTGATGAGTGAAAATCCCAGGCCTAACCTAGACCTAACATGCGTTATCCTCAAAAATATTGATCGAAACCTGGTTTAATCGACTGTTTCAGTTTGGTACCACATTACTATGTGATCCAAACCAGAAAATAACCCAGGATCTGTTCAACGAGTATGTGAAGTGTGCGAAAGTATGAGTCTGATGAGGACAAATCCCAGACCTATCCCAGACCTAACATGCGTTATCCTCTAAAATATTTATCAAGACCAGGTTTAATTGAATGTTTCAGTGTGGTACCACATTACTACGTGATCCAAACCAGAAAAAACCCAGGATCCGTTCAACAAGTATGTGAAGAATGCGAAAGTATGAGTCAGATGAGTGAAAATCCCAGGCCTAACCTAGACCTAACATGCGTTATCCTCTAAAATATTGATCGAAACCTGGTTTAATCGACTGTTTCAGTGTGGTACCACATTACTATGTGATCCAAACCAGAAAATAACCCAGGATCTGTTCAACGAGTATGTGAAGTGTGCGAAAGTATGAGTCTGATGAGTGAAAATCCCAGACCAATCCCAGACTTAACATGCGTTATCCTCTAAAATATTTATCAAGACCAGGTTTAATTGATTGTTTCAGTGTGGACCCACACTACTACGTGATCCAAACCAGAAAAAACCCAGCATCCGTTCAACAAGTATGTGAAGAATGCGAAAGAATGAGTCTGATGAGTGAGAATCCCAGACCAATCCCAGACTTAACTTGCGTTATCCTCTAAAATATTGATCGAAACGTGGTTTAATCGACTCTTTCAGTGTGGTGCCTCATTACTATGTGATCCAAACCAGAAAATAACCCAGGATCTGTTCAACGAGTATGTGAAGTGTGCGAAAGTATGAGTCTGATGAGTGAAAATCCCAGGGCTAACCTAGACCTAACATGCGTTATCCTCTAAAATATTGATCGAAACCAGGTTTAATCGACTGTTTCAGTGTGGTACCACATTACTACGTGATCCAAACCAGAAAAAACCCAGGATCAGTTCAACAAGTATAAGAAGAATGCGAAAGTATGAGTCTGATGAGTGAAAATCCCAGGCCTAACCTAGACCTAACATGCGTTATCCTCTAAAATATTGATCGAAACCTGGTTTAATCGACTGTTTCAGTGTGGTACCACATTACTATGTGATCCAAACCAGAAAATAACCCAGGATCTGTTCAACGAGTATGTGAAGTGTGCGAAAGTATGAGTCTGATGAGGTCAAATCCCAGACCAATCCCAGACTTAACATGCGTTATCCTCTAAAATATTTATCAAGACCAGGTTTAATTGATTGTTTCAGTGTGGACCCACACTACTACGTGATCCAAACCAGAAAAAACCCAGCATCCGTTCAACAAGTATGTGAAGAATGCGAAAGAATGAGTCTGATGAGTGAGAATCCCAGACCAATCCCAGACTTAACTTGCGTTATCCTCTAAAATATTGATCGAAACCAGGTTTAATCGACTGTTTCAGTGTGGTACCACACTACTACGTGATACAAACCAGAAAATAACCCAGGATCTGTTCAACGAGTATGTGAAGTGTGCGAAAGTATGAGTCTGATGAGGTCAAATCCCAGACCTATCCCAGACCTAACTTGCGTTGTCCTCTAAGATATTGATGGAAACCAGGTTTAATTGACTGTTTCAGTGTTGTACTTCATTACTACGTGATGCAATCCAGAAAAAGCCCAGGATCTAGCCATCAAGTATGAGAAATATCCGAAAGAACGAGCCTGATGAGATCAAATCCCCGACCTAACCTAGACCTAACATGAATTATTCTCTAAAATATTGATCGCAACCAGGTTTAAGCGACTGTTTCAGTGTGGTACCACATTACTATGTGATCCAAACCAGAAAATAACCCAGGATCTGTTCAACGAGTATGTGAAGTGTGCGAAAGTATGAGTCTGATGAGTGAAAATCCCAGGCCTAACCTAGACCTAACATGCGTTATCCTCAAAAATATTGATCGAAACCTGGTTTAATCGACTGTTTCAGTGTGGGACCACATTACTATGTGATACAAACCAGAAAATAACCCAGGATCTGTTCAACGAGTATGTGAAAAACGCGAAACTGTGAGCCTGATGAAGGCAAATCTTAGACCTAACCCAGACCTAAGATGCGTTGTCCTCTAAAATATTTATCCAGACCAGGTTTCATTGAATGTTTCAGTGTGGTACCACTTTACTACGTGATCCAATCCAGAAATAGCCCAGGATCTAGCCATGAAGTATGAGAAATATGCGAAAGTATGAGTCTGATGAGTGAAAATCCCAGGCCTAACCTAGACCTAACATGCGTTATCCTCAAGAATATTGATCGAAACCTGGTTTAATCGACTGGTTCAGTGTGGTACCACATTACTATGTGATCCAAACCAGAAAATAACGCAGGATCTGTTCAACGAGTATGTGAAGTGTGCGAAAGTATGAGTCTGATGAGGGCAAATCCCAGACCTATCCCGGACCTAACATGCGTTATCCTCTATAATATTTACCAAGACCAGGTTTAATTGATTGTTTCAGTGTGGACCCACATTACTACGTGAACCAAACCAGAAAAAACCCAGGATCCGTTCAACAAGTATGTGAAAAACGCGAAAGTATGAGCCTGATGAGGGCAAATCCCAGACCTATCCCAGACCTAACCTGCGTTATCCTCTAAAATATTTATCAAGACCAGGTTTAATTGATTGTTTCAGTGTGGACCCACATTACTACGTGATCCAAACCAGAAAAAACCCAGGATCCTTTCAACAAGTATGTGAAGAATCCGAAAGTATGAGTCTGATGAGTGAAAATCCCAGGACTGACCTAGACCTAACATGCGTTATCCTCTAAAATATTGAGCGAAACCAGGTTTAATGGACTGTTTCAGTGTGGTACCACACTACTACGTGATCCAAACTAGAAAAAACCCAGGATCCGTTCAACAAGTATGTGAAGTGTGCGAAAGTATGAGCCTGATGAGAGCAAATCCCAGACCTAACCTAGACCTAACATGAATTATTCTCTAAAATATTGGTCGAAACCAGGTTTAATTGACTGTTTCAGTGTGGTCCCACATTACTACGTGACCCAAAACAGGAAAAACCCAGGATCCGTTCAACAAGTATGTGAAAAACGCGAAACTGTGAGCCTGATGGGGGCAAATCTTAGACCTAACCCAGACCTAAGATGCGTTATCCTCTAAAATATTTATCCAGAACAGGTTTCATTGATTGTTTCAATGTGGTACCACTTTACTACGTGATCCAATCCAGAAATAGCCCAGGATCTAGCCATGAAGTATGAGAAATATGCGATAGTAAGAGCCTGATGAGGGCAAATCCTAGACCTATCCCAGACCTAACTTACGTTATCCTCTAAAATATTGATCGAAACCAGGTTTAATTGACTGTTTCAGCGTGGTACCACATTACTACATGATACAATGCAGAAACAGCCCAGGATCTAGCCATGAAGTATGAGAAATATGCGAAAGTATGAGCCTGATGAGGGCAAATCCTAGACGTAACCCAGACCTAACATGCGTTATCCTCTAAAATATTTATCAAGACCAGGTTTAATTGAATGCTTCAGTGTGGTACCACATTACTACGTGATCCAAACCAGAAAAAGCCCAGGATCCGTTCAACAAGTATGTGAAGAAAGCGAAAGTATGAGTCTGATTCCCTCAGGGGCTGCCAGCCTTTCAGCTGCAGTACGGGCTTAACGAACCCGGGGTACCCGAGTCATACACACACCGTAAGCCTCCTGTTGGTCGTCACAACGACCCATTCACAATTCCCTATTGGTTTTGTGAATGGTACGTGACGGCAGGCGGAACGGGGGTCTTGGCTTAACCGCCTGGGCCACGAGTATGGCGACTCTATAAAATCGCCCTCCAATCCTAAGCTATGGTGCGCGGCGATGGGATGCATGGTTGGGGGAGAAGGCCCAATCCCAAGCGACCACCTCCGGGGAACCTGCCGAACCCCCGGAGTATTAGGCTTACCCGGGTAAGGCGGCTCTGTCCGGGTGGACCTTTATTCCCGACCATCTCGTGGGATTTTTATGGACTCAGAAAATAAAATGGGTATGGGGCGGGTTTTGTCGGTTGGGGAGGACGGAGACGGGGTTGGGGTTAGGGTGGCGGCGCTCGCGCCCCACTCAGCGCCAGGTCCAGCTTCGTGGAGGGTGGAGGAGGACGACGAGACGGCGTCGGTCTCGTCCTTCTCCTCCAGCACGAGCCACATAGGCTCTAAGAGGAAGAGGACGGGGCAGGCCGTCGTCGAGGTGGGCGGGGCGATGAGCCCGTCGGTGAGGCTGAGTTGCCTCAGGGACGAGGTGACCGAGGAGATATCGGAGAGGATCTCCTCGTCCCTGAGGCGGGTGGAGAAAGTCGCCGCTGCCTGCGCCTTTAAGGGGCAGAAAAGCGGTGGCGCGGAGGCCCTGAAGGCCGCGGCGGAGGAAATGAGGGAGGCGGCGCGGGAGCTCAGAGGGCGGAACGCCCGTCTGCAGCTCCTGTTGGAGGAGGAGCGACAGGGGAGGAGGAGGGCAGAGGCGCTGTGGAACAGCGCGGCCCTCCCTCCCATCCTCCCTCCTCCTCCACCGCCGCGTCCCTCGGCGGAGGTAAATAAGCGGAGTGCGGCGGCAGTGGTGCGGGGCACCGCGGGCCCCTCCACCCGCACTCCGCCCGTAAAGAAGTCCCCGTCCTCCTCAGAAGACGATCTTCTGAGGAGGATTGGGGACATGATTGATGGCAAGCTGGCCGCCTTCCGGGAGGAGCTCCTCGCCGGAAGAGCGGTCAGCAGGAAGGCGGTGCCTCCCCGACCTGTTCCGGTACAGTCGGGGAAGGCAAAGAAGGGCGGAGTGAAGGCTCCGCCCACCGTTGCGGCACCAGGGCCCCGGGTCGCGACCCCCAAGGGGGGTGTACCCGTGGTCGCGGTTGTCGCGTCCTCCACAGCACCCTCCCAAGGGGGGGTGGCGTGGAGTGAGGTGGTGGGGCGGAAGGCGAAGCGGGCGGCGAGGAAGGCCTCGCAACCGCAGCCTCCGCCTCCGCCGCCGGCGGCCAAGGTAAAGGCCGCGAAGGTCGGGAAGGCACGACCAGGTCGTCCCCCAAAAACGGCAGCGGTGACGCTGACCGTTGCGCAGGGGGGCGACCTGACCCTCGCGGAGGCGATGCGGCTCGCCAGGGAGAATATCTCCCTGGAAGAGCTGGGCATCGCCTCCGTGAGGGCGAAGAGGGCCGTGACCGGGGGTCTCTTGCTGGAGATCCCCGGTGCAGAAGGCGGCGCGAAGGCGGATCGTCTCGCCCAGAGGCTCCGGGAGCAGCTGGGCGAGCGAGGTGTCCGGGTCGCCCGGCCCACGAAGCGCACGGAGATGCGCGTTTGTGGGCTGGACGACTCGGTCAGCGCACAGGATGTGTCCCGTGCCCTTGCGAGGGCGGGGGACTGTCCTGTGGAGGACCTGCGGATCGGAGAGATCCGCAGGTCGCCCTCCGGCCTCGGGTCGGTGTGGGCCCGGTGCCCCCTCTCCGCCGCCCGTAAGGTGGCGGAATCCGCGAGGGTGTTGGTGGGGTGGGTTTCGGCGCGAGTGGAAATCCTCGCGCCGCGCCCGCTCCAGTGTCACCGCTGCCTCGAATTGGGGCACGTGAGGCAGTGGTGCACCTCGCCGGTGGACCGCAGCGGTCAGTGTTACCGCTGCGGAGCCAAAGAGCACCGTGCGAGCCAGTGCTCGGCGGCCCCCCACTGCCCGCTGTGTGCGGACATGGGGAGGCCAGCCGATCACAGGGTGGGGAGCAAGAAGTGCTCCCCCCCCCTCCCGGAAGGAGAGGAAGAGGCGGGCTGCACCGGCTCCGGTGCCGAGGGCGGTGGCATCGTCCTCCATGGAGGTGGACGGTGCTACGGGGACGGACGGCCGGGAGGAGGCTGGCGCGGCCATTAATTAATGCCGCCCCGCCTCCTCCTCCAGGCCAACCTCAACCACTGCCGCGCGGCACAGGACTTGATGTCCCAAGTCCTCGCGGAGTGGGGGGTTGGCCTGGCGGTCGCCGCCGAGCCGTACCGCGTCCCTGATCACCCTCATTGGGTGGGCGACGCGGACGGCTTGGTGGCGACGGTATGGGGAGGGGGCGACGGGTCCCCACCGTTCTCCTTGTTGGAGCGCGGTCGGGGATTCGTCGCCGTGGACTGGGGGGGAGTCGCTGTGGTGGGGTGCTACATTTCGCCCCGTAGCGGTCACGCTGCGTTCGAGCTGTACCTGGCCGAGGTCGCGGCATGCGTGCAGCGCTACGTGGCCCGGCCGGTGCTGGTCCTGGGGGATTTTAATGCCAAGTCGGTGGCTTGGGGATCCCCCAGGACCTCCGTTCGCGGCGGGATCCTGGGCGATTGGGCGGCGGGGCTCGACCTCCGGGTATTGAACCGGGGGTCGGAGCACACATGCGTGCGGCGATATGGGGGGTCCATCGTGGATGTTGGATTCGCGACCCCCAACGCCGTGCGCATGGTGTCGGGTTGGCACGTGGTCGCGGGGGCAGAGACACTCTCCGATCACCGGTACATCCGGATGGAGGTCTCTGCCGCCGCGAGTGCATCCCGACACGGCCGCCTGCGTGGCACCCCACCACGCCGCTGGGCGCTTCGGCGCCTGGACAAGGACGCCCGGATGGCAGCTGCCCTCGCTGCAACTTGGCCGCAGGGAGCGGCCGAGTTACCGAGCATAGAGGAGGAGGTCGCCCGGCTCGGAGCATTGGTCGCGGGTATTTGCGACGCGGCGATGCCTCGGGTCGGGCGGGCTTCTCCTCGCCGGGCGGTGTACTGGTGGTCGGACGCGATCGCGGAGTTGCGAGTCGCGACTGTCCGCGCCCGACGCCAGTACACCCGCGCGCGCCGTCGTCAACGTACAGGCGACGGCGTGGCGCGAGCGAGGGCAGCTGATGACCTGTATGGAGCATACCGCGTGGCGCGGGTTGCTCTGCAGGTCGCCATCAAACGGGCCAAGACCCAGGCATGGAAGGAGCTCCTCCAGACCCTTGATGACGATCCATGGGGGCGCCCATATAAGGTGGTGCTGAATAAGCTCCGCCCGTGGGCGCCACCCGTCACCGAGGGTCTTGACCCTCGGCTGCTGGAGGACGTGGTCAATACACTCTTCCCAATTGGAGAGAGGGGACCGCGTCCTCCGGCGGCGGCGGCTGTCCCAGTGGAGTGGACGGCCGAGCTGGGGGTCACGCAGGAGGAGCTGGCAGCGGCCATCAGACGGCTCGGGGTTCGTAACACGGCCCCGGGTCCGGATGGTGTGCCCGGCCGGGTTTGGGTCTTGACCCAGGGCGTCCTTGGGGCCGACCTCAGGCGGTTGTTCGACCGCTGCCTGAGGGACGGGCGATTCCCCCCCAGTTGGAAGGTGGCGAGGATGGTCCTCCTCCGGAAGGAGGGTCGGCCCGCGGAGTCTCCCTCCGCATACCGGCCCATTTGTCTCCTCGACGAGGTGGGCAAGCTCTTCGAGCGTGTGATTGCTGCCCGCCTCGTCGAGCACCTGTCGCGGGGTGATCCCGGTCTGGCCGACTGCCAGTTCGGTTTCCGGGGGGGCCGATCGACTATCGACGCGATAGGTCGTGTGAGGGCCCTCTCGGAGGCGGCCGTCTCCCGGGGAGGGGTGGCATTGGCAATATCCTTGGATATTGCCAATGCCTTTAACACCCTCCCCTGGGAAGGGATAAGGAGGGGGCTCGAATATCATCGAGTCCCCCCTTGTCTCAGGGCGGCCGTCGGGGATTATCTCCGCGGCAGGTGGATCGAGTATCCGGGCCGGGATGGTGATATGCGGAGGGAGGTGTACTGCGGTGTTCCGCAGGGGTCGGTCCTCGGGCCACTCCTGTGGAACATCGCGTACGACTCGGTGTTGCGGGCCGGCCTCCCCGACGGCGTCAGCACGGTGTGTTATGCGGATGACACACTGGTGCTGGCCGTCGGGGCGCACTGGGGGAGGGCCATGCGTCGCGCGGAGGAGGGGTCGCAACGCGTCGTCGACCGGATCAGGGGGATGGGGATGACGGTGGCGGTCCATAAGACCGAGGTGATTGCGTTTCATTCACCTCGGCAGGATCCGCCACCCCCTCTGATTCGGGTGGGTGGGGCTGACATCGAGGTGAAGCCCCAGATCAGGTATCTGGGGCTGATCCTCGATAGCCACTGGCGTTTCGAGAAGCATTTCCGCTGCCTGGTCCCCCGGTTGGAAAGGATGGTTGCGGCTCTGGGCCGGATCCTGCCCAACCTGGGGGGCCCGGCGGGCCGAGTTCGTCGCCTCTATGTGGCAATGGTTCAGTCGGTGGCCCTATACGGGGCCCCGTTTGGGCGGACGACCTGGCTGCCTCCCGGCGCAGCATGACTATGCTGCGTCGGGTGCAGAGGCGCATGGCGCTCAGGGTCGTCCGCGGGTATCGGACCATGTCACATGAGGCGGCGACGGTTCTAGCGGGGATGCCGCCCATGGACCTGCTCGCGCGGTCGCACGCGGCGATGTACCGGCACCGCGTCGACCGTCGCGCGGGGGTGGGGGCGGTCCCGGGCGGGCAGGAACCTGCTTGGGGCGATTTGAAGCGCCAGGCCCGGCAGTCCGTGTTGCTCGCGTGGCAGGAGCGGCTGGCTCTGCCAACCGCGGGGCACCGGACTGTCGGGGCTGTTCGGCCACTCCTGAAGGAGTGGCTGGACAGAGGCCATGGCAGCCTCACCTACCGGCTGGCACAGGTATTTTCCGGGCATGGCAGCTTCGGAAGATACCTGTGCCGGATAGGGAAGGAGCCGACGGCGCGTTGCTGCCACTGCGACGCTGAGCAGGACACGGCGGATCATACCCTGGAGGTATGCCCCGCGTGGGAGGGGGAGCGCCGTGTCCTGGTCGGCGTCGTCGGGCGGGATGTCTCGCTGCCGGGCGTGGTGCGCGCCATGCTCGGCAGCGAGGAGAAGTGGAGGGCCGTGGCCTCCTTCTGCGAGAACGTAATGTTGCAGAAGGAGGCCGCGGGGAGGGAGCGCGAGCTTCAGCGGCGCGCTGAAGCTCGCGCTCGTGCGGTGGCCCGAGGTCGTCGCCCGGTCGCGAGGCGTCACGGGCGGCCGCCTCGGCGTGGCGGATGACCTAGGCTGGGAGGGGGGTCCTGAGGGGACCCTCCTCCCGCCAGGCGGCGCCGGGTCGGACCGGTTGGGGGTAGGAGTGCCTCCCCCTACCGGTCCGACGCAAGGGGAGGCACCCTCGGCGGTCTGGTGCGGCCATGAACGCCCGGCCGCCGAGGGGTGGAAACAGGGTCGCGGGCGGTTGCGAGTTGGGGCTCGCAGCCGCCACTAAACGCGGCCCCGGGACGGATAGCGGCGGGATGGAGTGGCCCCGTCCCGCTGCTATGAGGCAGTGTGTCTACTGGGGGGACCGATTGTCCCCCCGGGGGATGGGCGCGAAAGCGCGGGCACGGGGAGGATACCGGAAGAATGCTTCGAGCGATTCCCGGTATCCTCCCAAAGCGTGCCGAAGTGTCACCGTGGGGTTTTTAGTGGGTAGGTCCCGCACCTGTCGTTGTACGGGTGCGGGGAATCCCACACACCCCTCCCACCACTCCGCAAGGAGGTGGGAGGGAGTCTTTCGAAGATTTTCCCCACGACAAAAAAAAAAAAAAAAAAAAAGTATGAGTCTGATGAGGGCTAATCCCAGACCTATCCCAGACCTAACATGCGTTATCCTCAAAAATATTGATCGAAACCAGGTATAATCGACTGCTTCAGTGTGGTACCACATTACTGCGTGATCCAAACTAGAAAAAAACCCAGGATCTCGTCAACGTGTATGTGAAGTGTGCAAAAGTATGAGTCTGATGAGGGCTAATCCCAGACCTATCCCAGACCTAACGTGCGTTATCCTCTAAAATATTTATCAAGACCAGGTTTAATTGAATGTTTCAGTGTGGTACCACATTACTACGTGTTCCAAACCAGAAAAAACCCAGGATCCGTTCAACAAGTATGTGAAGAAGGCGAAAGTATGAGTCTGATCAGTGAAATTCTCAGGCCTTACCTAGACCTAACTTGCGTTGTCCTCTAAAATATTGATGGAAACCAGGTTTCATTGACTGTTTCAGTGTGGTACCACACTACTAGGTGATACAGACCAGAAAAAACCCAGGATCTGTTCAACAAGTATGTGAAAAACGCGAAAGTATGAGCGTGATGATGGCGAATCCCAGACCTATGCCAGACCTAACTTGCGTTATCCTCTAAAATATTTATCAAGACCAGGTTTAATTGAATGTTTCAGTGTGGACCCACATTACTACGTGATCCAAACCAGAAAAAACCCAAGATCAGTTCAACATGTATGAGAAGAATGCGAAAGTATGAGTCTGATGAGTGAAAATCCCAGGGCTAACCTAGACCTAACATGCGTTATCCTCTAAACAATTGATCCAAACCAGGTTTAATGGACTGTTTCAGTGTGGTACCACACTACTACGTGATACAAACCAGAAAAAACCCACGATCTGTTCAACAAGTATGAGAAGAATGCGAAAGTATGAGTCTGATGAGTGAAAGTACCAGGCCTAACCTAGACCTAACATGCGTTATCCTCAAAAATATTGATCGAAACCTGGTTTAATCGACTGCTTCAGTGTGGTACCACATTACTGCGTGATCCAAACTAGAAAAAAACCCAGGATCTCGTCAACGTGTATGTGAAGTGTGCGAAAGTATGAGTCTGACGAGGGCTAATCCCAGACCTATCCCAGACCTAACATGCGTTATCCTCTAAAATATTTATCAAGACCAGGTTTAATCGACTGTTTCAGTGTGGCACCACATTACTATGTGATCCAAACCAGAAAATAACGCAGGATCTGTTCAACGAGTATGTGAAGTGTGCGAAAGTATGAGTCTGATGAGGTCAAATCCCAGACCTATCCCAAACCTAACTATGCGTTATCCTCTAAAATATTGATCATAACCAGGTTTAATCGACTGTTTCAGTGTGGTACCACATTACTACGTGATCCAAACCAGAAAAAACCCAGGATCCGTTCAACAAGTATGTGAAGAATGCGAAAGTATGAGTCTGATGAGTGAAAGTACCAGGCCTAACCTAGACCTAACATGCGTTATCCTCAAAAATATTGATCGAAACCTGGTTTAATCGACTGTTTCAGTGTGGTACCACATTACTATGTGATCCAAACCAGAAAATAACCCAGGATCTGTTCAACGAGTATGTGAGGTGTGCGAAAGTATGAGTCTGATGAGGTCAAATCCCAGAACAATCCCAGACTTAACTTGCGTTATCCTCTAAGATATTGATCGAAACCAGGTTTAATCGACTGTTTCCGTGTGGTACCACATTACTACGTGATCCAATCCAGAAAAACCCCAAGATCAGTTCAACATGTATGAGAAGAATGCGAAAGTATGAGTCTGATGAGTGAAATTCCCAGGGCTAACCTAGACCTAACATGCGTTATCCTCTAAACAATTGATCCAAACCAGGTTTAATGGACTGTTTCAGTGTGGTACCACACTACTACGTGATACAAACCAGAAAAAACCCAGGATCTGTTCAACAAGTATGAGAAGAATGCGAAAGTATGAGTCTGATGAGTGAAAATCCCAGGGCTAACCTTGACCTAACATGCGTTATCCTCAAAAATATTGATGGAAACCAGGTTTAATTGACTGTTTCAGTGTTGTACTTCATTACTACGTGATCCAATCCAGAAAAAGCCCAGGATCTAGCCATCAAGTATGAGAAATATGCGAAAGAATGAGCCTGATGAGAGAAAATCCCAGACCTAACCTAGACCTAACATGAATTATTCTCTAAAATATTGGTCGAAACCAGGTTTAATTGACTGTTTCAGTGTGGTACCACATTACTACGTGATCCAAACCAGAAAAAACCCAGGATCCGTTCAACAAGTATGTGAAGAATGCGAAAGTATGAGTCTGATGAGTGAAAGTTCCAGGCCTAACCTAGACCTAACATGCGTTATCCTCAAAAATATTGATCGAAACCTGGTTTAATCGACTGTTTCAGTGTGGTACCACATTACTACGTGATCCAAACCAGAAATAGCCCAGGATCCAGCCATGAAGTATGAGAAATATGCGAAAGTATGAGCCTGATGGGGGCAAATCCAAGTCCTAACCCAGACCTAACATGCGTTATCCTCTAAAATATTGATTCAAACCCGGTTTAATGGACTGTTTCAGTGTGGTACCACTTTACTACGTGATCCAAAGCAGAAAAAACCCTCGATCACGTCAACATGTAAGTTAAAACTGCGAAAGTATGACCCTGATGAGTGAAAATCCCAGACCTAACCTAGACCTAACATGCGTTATCCTCTAAAATATTGATCCAAACCAGGATTAATGGACTGTTTCAGTGTGGGCCCACATTACTACGTGATCCAAACCAGTAAAAACCCAGGATCTGTTCAACAAGTATGTGAAAAACGCGAAAGTATGAGCCTGATGAGGGCAAATCCCAGACCTATCCCAGACCAAACTTGCGTTATGCTCTAAAATATTGATCGAAACCAGGTTTAATCGACTGTTTCAGTGTGGTACCACATTGCTACGTGATCCAAACCAGAAAAAACCCAGGATCAGTTCAACAAGTATGTGAAAAACGCGAAAGTATGAGCCTGATGAGGGCGAATCCCAGACCTATCCCAGACCTAACTTGCGTTATCCTCTAAAATATTGATCCAAACCAGGTTTAATGGACTGTTTCAGTGTGGTACCACTTTACTACGTGATCCAAAGCAGAAAAAACCCTCGATCAGGTCAACATGTATGTTAAAACTGCGGACGTATGACCCTGATGAGGGCAAATCCCAGGCCTAACCTAGACCTAAAATGCGTTATCCTTAAAAATATTGATCGCAACCTGGTTTAATCGACTGTTTCAGTGTGGTACCACATTACTATGTGATCCAAACCAGAAAAAACCCACGATCCGTTCAACAAGTATGTGAAGGATGCGAAAGTATGAGTCTGATGAGTGAAAATCCCCGGCCTAACCTAGACCTAACATGCGTTATCCTCAAAAATATTGATCGAAACCAGGTTTAATCGACTGTTTCAGTGTGGTACCACACTACTACGTGACCCAAACCGGAAAAACCCAGGATCTGTTGAACAAGTATGTGAAAAACGCGAAAGTATGAGCCTGACGAGGGCAAATCCCAGACCTATCCCAGACCTAACTTGCGTTGTCCTCTAAAATATTGATGGAAACCAGGTTTAATTGATTGTTTCAGTGTGGTCCCACATTACTACGTGATCCAAACCAGAAAAAACCCAGGATCTGTTCAACATGTATGAGAAATATACGAAAGAATGAGCCTGATGAGAGCAAATCCCAGACCTAACCTAGACCTAACATGAATTATTCTCTAAAATATTGATCGAAACCAGGTTTAATTGACTGTATCAGTGTGGTCCCACATTACTACGTGATCCAAACCAGAAAAAACCCAGGATCCGTTCAACAAGTATGTGAAGAATGCGAATGTATGAGTCTGATGAGTGAAATTCCCAGGCCTAACCTAGACCTAACATGCGTTATCCTCTAAAATATTGATCGAAACCTGGTTTAATCGACTGTTTCAGTGTGGTACCACATTACTATGTGATCCAAACCAGAAAATAACCCAGGATCTGTTCAACGAGTATGTGAAGTGTGCGAAAGTATGAGTCTGATGAGGTCAAATCCCAGACCAATCCCAGACTTAACTTGCGTTATCCTCTAAGATATTGATCGAAACCAGGTTTAATCGTCTGTTTCAGTGTGGTACCACATTACTACGTGATCCAAACCAGAAAAAACCCAAGATCAGTTCAACAAGTATGAGAAGAATGCGAAAGTATGAGTCTGATGAGTGGAAATCCCAGGGCTAACCTAGACCTTACATGCGTTATCCTCTAAAATATTCATCCAAACCCGGTTTAATAGACTGTTTCAGTGTGGTACCACACTACTACGTGATACAAAGCAGAAAAAACCCAGGATCTGTTCAACAAGTATGTGAAAAACGCGAAAGTATGAGCCTGATGAGGGCGAATCCCAGACCTATGCCAGACCTAACTTGCGTTATCCTCTAAAATATTGATCGAAACCAGGTTTAATTGACTGTTTCAGCGTGGTCCCACATTACTACGTGATCCAAACCAGAAAAAACCCAGGATCCGTTCAACAAGTATGTGAAGAATGCGAATGTATGAGTCTGATGAGTGAAATTCCCAGGCCTAACCTAGACCTAACATGCGTTATCCTCTAAAATATTGATCGCAACCTGGTTTAATCGACTGTTTCAGTGTGGTACCACATTACTACGTGATCCAAACCAGAAAATCCCCAGCATCCGTTCAACAAGTATGTGAAGAATGCGAAAGAATGAGTCTGATGAGTGAGAATCCCAGACCAATCCCAGACTTAACTTGCGTTATCCTCTAAAATATTGATCGAAACCAGGTTTAATCGACTGTTTCGGTGTGGTACCACACTACTACGTGATACAAACCAGAAAATAACCCAGGATCTGTTCAACGAGTATGTGAAGTGTGCGAAAGTATGAGTCTGATGAGGTCAAATCCCAGACCTATCCCAGACCTAACTTGCGTTATCCACTAAAATATTGATCGAAACCAGGTTTAACCGACTGTTTCAGTGTGGAACCACATTACTACGTGATCCAAACCAGCAAAACCCAGTTTCAGTTCAACAAGTATGTGAAGAATGCGAAAGTATGAGTCTGATGAGTGAAAATCCCAGGCCTAACCTAGACCTAACATGCGTTATCCTCTAAAATATTGAGTGAAACCAGGTTTAATCGACTGTTTCAGTGTGGTACCGCATTACTATGTGATCCAAACCAGAAAAAACCCAGGATCCGTTTAACAAGTATGTGAAAAACGCGAAACTGTGAGCCTGATGAGGGCAGATCTTAGACCTAACCCAGACCTAAGATGCGTTATCCTCTAAAATATTTATCAAGACCAGGTTTAATTGAATGTTTCAGTGTGGTACCACATTACTACGTGATCCAAACCAGAAAAAACCCAGGATCCGTTCAACAAGTATGTGGAGAATGCGAAAGTATGAGTCTGATGAGTGAAAATCCCAGGCCTAACCTAGACCTAACATGCGTTATCCTCAAAAATATTGATCGAAACCTGGTTTAATCGACTGTTTCAGTTTGGTACCACATTACTATGTGATCCAAACCAGAAAATAACCCAGGATCTGTTCAACGAGTATGTGAAGTGTGCGAAAGTATGAGTCTGATGAGGACAAATCCCAGACCTATCCCAGACCTAACATGCGTTATCCTCTAAAATATTTATCAAGACCAGGTTTAATTGAATGTTTCAGTGTGGTACCACATTACTACGTGATCCAAACCAGAAAAAACCCAGGATCCGTTCAACAAGTATGTGAAGAATGCGAAAGTATGAGTCTGATGAGTGAAAATCCCAGACCAATCCCAGACTTAACATGCGTTATCCTCTAAAATATTTATCAAGACCAGGTTTAATTGATTGTTTCAGTGTGGACCCACACTACTACGTGATCCAAACCAGAAAAAACCCAGCATCCGTTCAACAAGTATGTGAAGAATGCGAAAGAATGAGTCTGATGAGTGAGAATCCCAGACCAATCCCAGACTTAACTTGCGTTATCCTCTAAAATATTGATCGAAACGTGGTTTAATCGACTCTTTCAGTGTGGTGCCTCATTACTATGTGATCCAAACCAGAAAATAACCCAGGATCTGTTCAACGAGTATGTGAAGTGTGCGAAAGTATGAGTCTGATGAGTGAAAATCCCAGGGCTAACCTAGACCTAACATGCGTTATCCTCTAAAATATTGATCGAAACCAGGTTTAATCGACAGTTTCAGTGTGGTACCACATTACTACGTGATCCAAACCAGAAAAAACCCAGGATCAGTTCAACAAGTATAAGAAGAATGCGAAAGTATGAGTCTGATGAGTGAAAATCCCAGGCCTAACCTAGACCTAACATGCGTTATCCTCTAAAATATTGATCGAAACCTGGTTTAATCGACTGTTTCAGTGTGGTACCACATTACTATGTGATCCAAACCAGAAAATAACCCAGGATCTGTTCAACGAGTATGTGAAGTGTGCGAAAGTATGAGTCTGATGAGGTCAAATCCCAGACCAATCCCAGACTTAACATGCGTTATCCTCTAAAATATTTATCAAGACCAGGTTTAATTGATTGTTTCAGTGTGGACCCACACTACTACGTGATCCAAACCAGAAAAAACCCAGCATCCGTTCAACAAGTATGTGAAGAATGCGAAAGAATGAGTCTGATGAGTGAGAATCCCAGACCAATCCCAGACTTAACTTGCGTTATCCTCTAAAATATTGATCGAAACCAGGTTTAATCGACTGTTTCAGTGTGGTACCACACTACTACGTGATACAAACCAGAAAATAACCCAGGATCTGTTCAACGAGTATGTGAAGTGTGCGAAAGTATGAGTCTGATGAGGTCAAATCCCAGACCTATCCCAGACCTAACTTGCGTTGTCCTCTAAGATATTGATGGAAACCAGGTTTAATTGACTGTTTCAGTGTTGTACTTCATTACTACGTGATGCAATCCAGAAAAAGCCCAGGATCTAGCCATCAAGTATGAGAAATATCCGAAAGAACGAGCCTGATGAGATCAAATCCCCGACCTAACCTAGACCTAACATGAATTATTCTCTAAAATATTGATCGCAACCAGGTTTAAGCGACTGTTTCAGTGTGGTACCACATTACTATGTGATCCAAACCAGAAAATAACCCAGGATCTGTTCAACGAGTATGTGAAGTGTGCGAAAGTATGAGTCTGATGAGTGAAAATCCCAGGCCTAACCTAGACCTAACATGCGTTATCCTCAAAAATATTGATCGAAACCTGGTTTAATCGACTGTTTCAGTGTGGGACCACATTACTATGTGATACAAACCAGAAAATAACCCAGGATCTGTTCAACGAGTATGTGAAGTGTGCGAAAGTATGAGTCTGATGAGGGCAAATCCCAGACCTATCCCGGACCTAACATGCGTCATCCTCTAAAATATTTATCAAGACCAGATTTAATTGATTGTTTCAGTGTGGACCCACATTACTACGTGATCCAAACCAGAAAAAACCCAGGATCCGTTCAACAAGTATGTGAAGAATGCGAAAGTATGAGTCTGATGAGTGAAAATCCCAGGCCTAACCTAGACCTAACATGCGTTATCCTCAAAAATATTGATCGAAACCTGGTTTAATCGACTGTTTCAGTGTGGTACCACATTACTATGTGATACAAACCAGAAAATAACCCAGGATCTGTTCAACGAGTATGTGAAAAACGCGAAACTGTGAGCCTGATGAAGGCAAATCTTAGACCTAACCCAGACCTAAGATGCGTTGTCCTCTAAAATATTTATCCAGACCAGGTTTCATTGAATGTTTCAGTGTGGTACCACTTTACTACGTGATCCAATCCAGAAATAGCCCAGGATCTAGCCATGAAGTATGAGAAATATGCGAAAGTATGAGTCTGATGAGTGAGAATCCCAGGCCTAACCTAGACCTAACATGCGTTATCCTCAAGAATATTGATCGAAACCTGGTTTAATCGACTGGTTCAGTGTGGTACCACATTACTATGTGATCCAAACCAGAAAATAACGCAGGATCTGTTCAACGAGTATGTGAAGTGTGCGAAAGTATGAGTCTGATGAGGGCAAATCCCAGACCTATCCCGGACCTAACATGCGTTATCCTCTATAATATTTACCAAGACCAGGTTTAATTGATTGTTTCAGTGTGGACCCACATTACTACGTGAACCAAACCAGAAAAAACCCAGGATCCTTTCAACAAGTATGTGAAGAATCCGAAAGTATGAGTCTGATGAGTGAAAATCCCAGGACTGACCTAGACCTAACATGCGTTATCCTCTAAAATATTGAGCGAAACCAGGTTTAATGGACTGTTTCAGTGTGGTACCACACTACTACGTGATCCAAACTAGAAAAAACCCAGGATCCGTTCAACAAGTATGTGAAGTGTGCGAAAGTATGAGCCTGATGAGAGCAAATCCCAGACCTAACCTAGACCTAACATGAATTATTCTCTAAAATATTGGTCGAAACCAGGTTTAATTGACTGTTTCAGTGTGGTCCCACATTACTACGTGACCCAAACCAGGAAAAACCCAGGATCCGTTCAAGAAGTATGTGAAAAACGCGAAACTGTGAGCCTGATGGGGGCAAATCTTAGACCTAACCCAGACCTAAGATGCGTTATCCTCTAAAATATTTATCCAGAACAGGTTTCATTGATTGTTTCAATGTGGTACCACTTTACTACGTGATCCAATCCAGAAATAGCCCAGGATCTAGCCATGAAGTATGAGAAATATGCGATAGTAAGAGCCTGATGAGGGCAAATCCTAGACCTATCCCAGACCTAACTTACGTTATCCTCTAAAATATTGATCGAAACCAGGTTTAATTGACTGTTTCAGCGTGGTACCACATTACTACATGATACAATGCAGAAACAGCCCAGGATCTAGCCATGAAGTATGAGAAATATGCGAAAGTATGAGCCTGATGAGGGCAAATCCTAGACGTAACCCAGACCTAACATGCGTTATCCTCTAAAATATTTATCAAGACCAGGTTTAATTGAATGCTTCAGTGTGGTACCACATTACTACGTGATCCAAACCAGAAAAAGCCCAGGATCCGTTCAACAAGTATGTGAAGAAAGCGAAAGTATGAGTCTGATTCCCTCAGGGGCTGCCAGCCTTTCAGCTGCAGTACGGGCTTAACGAACCCGGGGTACCCGAGTCATACACACACCGTAAGCCTCCTGTTGGTCGTCACAACGACCCATTCACAATTCCCTATTGGTTTTGTGAATGGTACGTGACGGCAGGCGGAACGGGGGTCTTGGCTTAACCGCCTGGGCCACGAGTATGGCGACTCTATAAAATCGCCCTCCAATCCTAAGCTATGGTGCGCGGCGATGGGATGCATGGTTGGGGGAGAAGGCCCAATCCCAAGCGACCACCTCCGGGGAACCTGCCGAACCCCCGGAGTATTAGGCTTACCCGGGTAAGGCGGCTCTGTCCGGGTGGACCTTTATTCCCGACCATCTCGTGGGATTTTTATGGACTCAGAAAATAAAATGGGGATGGGGCGGGTTTTGTCGGTTGGGGAGGACGGAGACGGGGTTGGGGTTAGGGTGGCGGCGCTCGCGCCCCACTCAGCGCCAGGTCCAGCTTCGTGGAGGGTGGAGGAGGACGACGAGACGGCGTCGGTCTCGTCCTTCTCCTCCAGCACGAGCCACATAGGCTCTAAGAGGAAGAGGACGGGGCAGGCCGTCGTCGAGGTGGGCGGGGCGATGAGCCCGTCGGTGAGGCTGAGTTGCCTCAGGGACGAGGTGACCGAGGAGATATCGGAGAGGATCTCCTCGTCCCTGAGGCGGGTGGAGAAAGTCGCCGCTGCCTGCGCCTTTAAGGGGCAGAAAAGCGGTGGCGCGGAGGCCCTGAAGGCCGCGGCGGAGGAAATGAGGGAGGCGGCGCGGGAGCTCAGAGGGCGGAACGCCCGTCTGCAGCTCCTGTTGGAGGAGGAGCGACAGGGGAGGAGGAGGGCAGAGGCGCTGTGGAACAGCGCGGCCCTCCCTCCCATCCTCCCTCCTCCTCCACCGCCGCGTCCCTCGGCGGAGGTAAATAAGCGGAGTGCGGCGGCAGTGGTGCGGGGCACCGCGGGCCCCTCCACCCGCACTCCGCCCGTAAAGAAGTCCCCGTCCTCCTCAGAAGACGATCTTCTGAGGAGGATTGGGGACATGATTGATGGCAAGCTGGCCGCCTTCCGGGAGGAGCTCCTCGCCGGAAGAGCGGTCAGCAGGAAGGCGGTGCCTCCCCGACCTGTTCCGGTACAGTCGGGGAAGGCAAAGAAGGGCGGAGTGAAGGCTCCGCCCACCGTTGCGGCACCAGGGCCCCGGGTCGCGACCCCCAAGGGGGGTGTACCCGTGGTCGCGGTTGTCGCGTCCTCCACAGCACCCTCCCAAGGGGGGGTGGCGTGGAGTGAGGTGGTGGGGCGGAAGGCGAAGCGGGCGGCGAGGAAGGCCTCGCAACCGCAGCCTCCGCCTCCGCCGCCGGCGGCCAAGGTAAAGGCCGCGAAGGTCGGGAAGGCACGACCAGGTCGTCCCCCAAAAACGGCAGCGGTGACGCTGACCGTTGCGCAGGGGGGCGACCTGACCCTCGCGGAGGCGATGCGGCTCGCCAGGGAGAATATCTCCCTGGAAGAGCTGGGCATCGCCTCCGTGAGGGCGAAGAGGGCCGTGACCGGGGGTCTCTTGCTGGAGATCCCCGGTGCAGAAGGCGGCGCGAAGGCGGATCGTCTCGCCCAGAGGCTCCGGGAGCAGCTGGGCGAGCGAGGTGTCCGGGTCGCCCGGCCCACGAAGCGCACGGAGATGCGCGTTTGTGGGCTGGACGACTCGGTCAGCGCACAGGATGTGTCCCGTGCCCTTGCGAGGGCGGGGGACTGTCCTGTGGAGGACCTGCGGATCGGAGAGATCCGCAGGTCGCCCTCCGGCCTCGGGTCGGTGTGGGCCCGGTGCCCCCTCTCCGCCGCCCGTAAGGTGGCGGAATCCGCGAGGGTGTTGGTGGGGTGGGTTTCGGCGCGAGTGGAAATCCTCGCGCCGCGCCCGCTCCAGTGTCACCGCTGCCTCGAATTGGGGCACGTGAGGCAGTGGTGCACCTCGCCGGTGGACCGCAGCGGTCAGTGTTACCGCTGCGGAGCCAAAGAGCACCGTGCGAGCCAGTGCTCGGCGGCCCCCCACTGCCCGCTGTGTGCGGACATGGGGAGGCCAGCCGATCACAGGGTGGGGAGCAAGAAGTGCTCCCCCCCCTCCCGGAAGGAGAGGAAGAGGCGGGCTGCACCGGCTCCGGTGCCGAGGGCGGTGGCATCGTCCTCCATGGAGGTGGACGGTGCTACGGGGACGGACGGCCGGGAGGAGGCTGGCGCGGCCATTAATTAATGCCGCCCCGCCTCCTCCTCCAGGCCAACCTCAACCACTGCCGCGCGGCACAGGACTTGATGTCCCAAGTCCTCGCGGAGTGGGGGGTTGGCCTGGCGGTCGCCGCCGAGCCGTACCGCGTCCCTGATCACCCTCATTGGGTGGGCGACGCGGACGGCTTGGTGGCGACGGTATGGGGAGGGGGCGACGGGTCCCCACCGTTCTCCTTGTTGGAGCGCGGTCGGGGATTCGTCGCCGTGGACTGGGGGGGAGTCGCTGTGGTGGGGTGCTACATTTCGCCCCGTAGCGGTCACGCTGCGTTCGAGCTGTACCTGGCCGAGGTCGCGGCATGCGTGCAGCGCTACGTGGCCCGGCCGGTGCTGGTCCTGGGGGATTTTAATGCCAAGTCGGTGGCTTGGGGATCCCCCAGGACCTCCGTTCGCGGCGGGATCCTGGGCGATTGGGCGGCGGGGCTCGACCTCCGGGTATTGAACCGGGGGTCGGAGCACACATGCGTGCGGCGATATGGGGGGTCCATCGTGGATGTTGGATTCGCGACCCCCAACGCCGTGCGCATGGTGTCGGGTTGGCACGTGGTCGCGGGGGCAGAGACACTCTCCGATCACCGGTACATCCGGATGGAGGTCTCTGCCGCCGCGAGTGCATCCCGACACGGCCGCCTGCGTGGCACCCCACCACGCCGCTGGGCGCTTCGGCGCCTGGACAAGGACGCCCGGATGGCAGCTGCCCTCGCTGCAACTTGGCCGCAGGGAGCGGCCGAGTTACCGAGCATAGAGGAGGAGGTCGCCCGGCTCGGAGCATTGGTCGCGGGTATTTGCGACGCGGCGATGCCTCGGGTCGGGCGGGCTTCTCCTCGCCGGGCGGTGTACTGGTGGTCGGACGCGATCGCGGAGTTGCGAGTCGCGACTGTCCGCGCCCGACGCCAGTACACCCGCGCGCGCCGTCGTCAACGTACAGGCGACGGCGTGGCGCGAGCGAGGGCAGCTGATGACCTGTATGGAGCATACCGCGTGGCGCGGGTTGCTCTGCAGGTCGCCATCAAACGGGCCAAGACCCAGGCATGGAAGGAGCTCCTCCAGACCCTTGATGACGATCCATGGGGGCGCCCATATAAGGTGGTGCTGAATAAGCTCCGCCCGTGGGCGCCACCCGTCACCGAGGGTCTTGACCCTCGGCTGCTGGAGGACGTGGTCAATACACTCTTCCCAATTGGAGAGAGGGGACCGCGTCCTCCGGCGGCGGCGGCTGTCCCAGTGGAGTGGACGGCCGAGCTGGGGGTCACGCAGGAGGAGCTGGCAGCGGCCATCAGACGGCTCGGGGTTCGTAACACGGCCCCGGGTCCGGATGGTGTGCCCGGCCGGGTTTGGGTCTTGACCCAGGGCGTCCTTGGGGCCGACCTCAGGCGGTTGTTCGACCGCTGCCTGAGGGACGGGCGATTCCCCCCCAGTTGGAAGGTGGCGAGGATGGTCCTCCTCCGGAAGGAGGGTCGGCCCGCGGAGTCTCCCTCCGCATACCGGCCCATTTGTCTCCTCGACGAGGTGGGCAAGCTCTTCGAGCGTGTGATTGCTGCCCGCCTCGTCGAGCACCTGTCGCGGGGTGATCCCGGTCTGGCCGACTGCCAGTTCGGTTTCCGGGGGGGCCGATCGACTATCGACGCGATAGGTCGTGTGAGGGCCCTCTCGGAGGCGGCCGTCTCCCGGGGAGGGGTGGCATTGGCAATATCCTTGGATATTGCCAATGCCTTTAACACCCTCCCCTGGGAAGGGATAAGGAGGGGGCTCGAATATCATCGAGTCCCCCCTTGTCTCAGGGCGGCCGTCGGGGATTATCTCCGCGGCAGGTGGATCGAGTATCCGGGCCGGGATGGTGATATGCGGAGGGAGGTGTACTGCGGTGTTCCGCAGGGGTCGGTCCTCGGGCCACTCCTGTGGAACATCGCGTACGACTCGGTGTTGCGGGCCGGCCTCCCCGACGGCGTCAGCACGGTGTGTTATGCGGATGACACACTGGTGCTGGCCGTCGGGGCGCACTGGGGGAGGGCCATGCGTCGCGCGGAGGAGGGGTCGCAACGCGTCGTCGACCGGATCAGGGGGATGGGGATGACGGTGGCGGTCCATAAGACCGAGGTGATTGCGTTTCATTCACCTCGGCAGGATCCGCCACCCCCTCTGATTCGGGTGGGTGGGGCTGACATCGAGGTGAAGCCCCAGATCAGGTATCTGGGGCTGATCCTCGATAGCCACTGGCGTTTCGAGAAGCATTTCCGCTGCCTGGTCCCCCGGTTGGAAAGGATGGTTGCGGCTCTGGGCCGGATCCTGCCCAACCTGGGGGGCCCGGCGGGCCGAGTTCGTCGCCTCTATGTGGCAATGGTTCAGTCGGTGGCCCTATACGGGGCCCCGTTTGGGCGGACGACCTGGCTGCCTCCCGGCGCAGCATGACTATGCTGCGTCGGGTGCAGAGGCGCATGGCGCTCAGGGTCGTCCGCGGGTATCGGACCATGTCACATGAGGCGGCGACGGTTCTAGCGGGGATGCCGCCCATGGACCTGCTCGCGCGGTCGCACGCGGCGATGTACCGGCACCGCGTCGACCGTCGCGCGGGGGTGGGGGCGGTCCCGGGCGGGCAGGAACCTGCTTGGGGCGATTTGAAGCGCCAGGCCCGGCAGTCCGTGTTGCTCGCGTGGCAGGAGCGGCTGGCTCTGCCAACCGCGGGGCACCGGACTGTCGGGGCTGTTCGGCCACTCCTGAAGGAGTGGCTGGACAGAGGCCATGGCAGCCTCACCTACCGGCTGGCACAGGTATTTTCCGGGCATGGCAGCTTCGGAAGATACCTGTGCCGGATAGGGAAGGAGCCGACGGCGCGTTGCTGCCACTGCGACGCTGAGCAGGACACGGCGGATCATACCCTGGAGGTATGCCCCGCGTGGGAGGGGGAGCGCCGTGTCCTGGTCGGCGTCGTCGGGCGGGATGTCTCGCTGCCGGGCGTGGTGCGCGCCATGCTCGGCAGCGAGGAGAAGTGGAGGGCCGTGGCCTCCTTCTGCGAGAACGTAATGTTGCAGAAGGAGGCCGCGGGGAGGGAGCGCGAGCTTCAGCGGCGCGCTGAAGCTCGCGCTCGTGCGGTGGCCCGAGGTCGTCGCCCGGTCGCGAGGCGTCACGGGCGGCCGCCTCGGCGTGGCGGATGACCTAGGCTGGGAGGGGGGTCCTGAGGGGACCCTCCTCCCGCCAGGCGGCGCCGGGTCGGACCGGTTGGGGGTAGGAGTGCCTCCCCCTACCGGTCCGACGCAAGGGGAGGCACCCTCGGCGGTCTGGTGCGGCCATGAACGCCCGGCCGCCGAGGGGTGGAAACAGGGTCGCGGGCGGTTGCGAGTTGGGGCTCGCAGCCGCCACTAAACGCGGCCCCGGGACGGATAGCGGCGGGATGGAGTGGCCCCGTCCCGCTGCTATGAGGCAGTGTGTCTACTGGGGGGACCGATTGTCCCCCCGGGGGATGGGCGCGAAAGCGCGGGCACGGGGAGGATACCGGAAGAATGCTTCGAGCGATTCCCGGTATCCTCCCAAAGCGTGCCGAAGTGTCACCGTGGGGTTTTTAGTGGGTAGGTCCCGCGCCTGTCGTTGTACGGGTGCGGGGAATCCCACACACCCCTCCCACCTCTCCGCAAGGAGGTGGGAGGGAGTCTTTCGAAGATTTTCCCCACGACAAAAAAAAAAAAAAAAAAAAAGTATGAGTCTGATGAGGGCTAATCCCAGACCTATCCCAGACCTAACATGCGTTATCCTCAAAAATATTGATCGAAACCAGGTATAATCGACTGCTTCAGTGTGGTACCACATTACTGCGTGATCCAAACTAGAAAAAAACCCAGGATCTCGTCAACGTGTATGTGAAGTGTGCGAAAGTATGAGTCTGATGAGGGCTAATCCCAGACCTATCCCAGACCTAACGTGCGTTATCCTCTAAAATATTTATCAAGACCAGGTTTAATTGAATGTTTCAGTGTGGTACCACATTACTACGTGTTCCAAACCAGAAAAAACCCAGGATCCGTTCAACAAGTATGTGAAGAAGGCGAAAGTATGAGTCTGATCAGTGAAATTCTCAGGCCTAACCTAGACCTAACATGCGTTATCCTAAAAAATATTGATCGAAACCTGGTTTAATCGACTGTTTCAGTGCGGTACCACATTACTATGTGATCCAAACCAGAAAATCACCCAGGATCTGTTCAACGAGTATGTGAAGTGTGCGAAAGTATGAGTCTGATGAGCGCAAATCCCAGACCTATCCCAGACCTAACATGCGTTATCCTCTAAAATATTTATCAAGACCAGGTTTAATTGATTGTTTCAGTGTGGACCCACATAACTACGTGATCCAAACCAGAAAAAACCCAGGATCCGTTCAACAAGTATGTGAAGAATGCGAAAGTATGAGTCTGATGAGTGAAAAAACCAGGCCTGACCTAGACCTAACATGCGTTATCCTCTAAAATATTGAGCGAAACCAGGTTTAATGGACTGTTTCAGTGTGGTACCACACTACTACGGGATCCAAACCAGAAAAAACCCAGGATCTGTTCAACAAGTATGTGAAAAACGCGACAGTATGGGCCTGATGAGGGCAAATCCCAGACCTATCCCAGACCTAACTTGCGTTGTCCCCTAAAATATTGATGGAAACCAGGTTCAATTGACTGTTTCAGTGTTGTACTACATTATTACGTGATGCAATCCAGAAAAGCTCAGTATCTAGCCATCAAGTATGAGAAATATGCGAAAGAATGAGCCTGATGAGAGCAAATCCCAGACCTATCCCAGACATAACTTGCGTTGTCCTCTAAAACGTTGATGGAAACCAGGTTTAATTGACTGTTTCAGTGTTGTACTTCATTACTACGTGATGCAATCCAGAAAAAGCTCAGGATCTAGCCATCAAGTATGAGAAATATGCGAAAGAATGAGCCTGATGAGAGCAAATCCCAGACCTGTCCCAGACCTAACATGCGTTATCCTCAAAAATATTGTTCGAAACCTGGTTTAATCGACTGTTTCAGTGTGGTACCACATTACTATCTGATCCAAACCAGAAAATAACACAGGAACTGTTCAACGAGTATGTGAAGAAAGCGAAAGTATGAGTCTGATGAGGGCTAATCCCAGACCTATCCCAGACCTAACTTGCGATATCCTCTAAAATATTGATCGAAACCAGGTTTAATTGACTGTTTTATTGTGGTACCACACTACTACGGGATCCAAACCAGAAAAAACCCAGGATCTGTTCAACAAGTATGTGAAAAACGCGAAAGTATGAGCCTGATGAGGGCAAATCCCAGACCTATCCCAGACCTAACTTGCGTTGTCCTCTAAAATATTGATGGAAACCAGGTTTAGTTGATTGTTTCAGTGTGGTCCCACATTACTACGTGATCCAAACCAGAGAAAACCCAGGATCTGTTCAACATGTATGAGAAATATGCGAAAGAATGAGCCTGATGAGAGCAAATCCCAGACCTAACCTAGACCTAACATGAATTTTTCTCTAAAATATTGATCGAAACCAGGTTTAATTGACTGTTTCAGCGTTGTACCACATTACTACGTGATACAATCCAGAAACAGCCCAGGATCTAGCCCATGAAGTATGAGAGATATGCGAAAGTATGAGCCTGCTGAGGGCAAATCCTAGACCTAACCCAAGCCTAACATGCGTTATCCTCTAAAATATGTATCAAGACCAGGTTTAATTGATTGTTTCAGTGTGGTCCCACATTACAACGTGATCCAAACCAGAAAAAACCCAGGATCCGTTCAACAAGTATGTGAAGAATGCGAAAGTATGAGTCTGATGAGTGAAAATCCCAGGCCTAACCTAGACCTAACATGCGTTATCCTCAAAAATATAGATCGAAACCTGGTTTAATCGACTGTTTCAGTGTGGTACCACATTACTATGTGATCCAAACCAGAAAATAACCCAGGATCTGTTCAACGAGTATGTGAAGTGTGCGAAAGTATGAGTCTGATGAGGGCAAATCCCATACCTATCCCAGACCTAACATGCGTTATCCTCTAAAATATTTATCAAGACCAGGTGTAATTGATTCTTTCACTGTGGACCCACATTACTACGTGATCCAAACCAGAAAAAACCCAGCATCCGTTCAACACGTATGTGAAGAATGCGAAAGTATGAGTCTGATGAGTGAAAATCCCAGGCCTGACCTAGACCTAACATGCGTTATCCTCTAAAATATTGAGTGAAACCAGGTTTAATCGACTGTTTCAGTGTGGTACCACATTACTATGAGATCCAAACAAGAAAATAACCCAGGATCTGTTCAACGAGTATGTGAAGTGTGCGAAAGTATGTGTCTGATGAGGTCAAATCCCAGACCATTCCCAGACTTAACTTGCGTTATCCTCTAAGATATTGATCGAAACCAGGTTTAATCGACTGCTTCAGTGTGGTACCAAATTACTACGTGATCCAAACCAGAAAAAACCCAGGATCTGTTCAACAAGTATGTGAAAAACGCGAAAGTATGAGCCTGATGAGGGCAAATCCCAGACCTATCCCAGACCTAACTTGCGTTGTCCTCTAAAATATTGATGGAAACCAGGTTTAGTTGATTGTTTCAGTGTGGTCCCACATTACTACGTGATCCAAACCAGAGAAAGCCCAGGATCTGTTCAACATGTATGAGAAATATGCGAAAGAATGAGCCTGATGAGAGCAAATCCCAGACCTAACCTAGACCTAACATGAATTTTTCTCTAAAATATTGATCGAAACCAGGTTTGATTGACTGTTTCAGCGTTGTACCACATTACTACGTGATACAATCCAGAAACAGCCCAGGATCTAGCCCATGAAGTATGAGAGATATGCGAAAGTATGAGCCTGCTGAGGGCAAATCCTAGACCTAACCCAAGCCTAACATGCGTTATCCTCTAAAATATGTATCAAGACCAGGTTTAATTGATTGTTTCAGTGTGGTCCCACATTACAACGTGATCCAAACCAGAAAAAACCCAGGATCCGTTCAACAAGTATGTGAAGAATGCGAAAGTATGAGTCTGATGAGTGAAAATCCCAGGCCTAACCTAGACCTAACATGCGTTATCCTCAAAAATATAGATCGAAACCTGGTTTAATCGACTGTTTCAGTGTGGTACCACATTACTATGTGATCCAAACCAGAAAATAACCCAGGATCTGTTCAACGAGTATGTGAAGTGTGCGAAAGTATGAGTCTGATGAGGGCAAATCCCATACCTATCCCAGACCTAACATGCGTTATCCTCTAAAATATTTATCAAGACCAGGTGTAATTGATTCTTTCACTGTGGACCCACACTACTACGTGATCCAAACCAGAAAAAACCCAGCATCCGTTCAACACGTATGTGAAGAATGCGAAAGTATGAGTCTGATGAGTGAAAATCCCAGGCCTGACCTAGACCTAACATGCGTTATCCTCTAAAATATTGAGTGAAACCAGGTTTAATCGACTGTTTCAGTGTGGTACCACATTACTATGAGATCCAAACAAGAAAATAACCCAGGATCTGTTCAACGAGTATGTGAAGTGTGCGAAAGTATGTGTCTGATGAGGTCAAATCCCAGACCATTCCCAGACTTAACTTGCGTTATCCTCTAAGATATTGATCGAAACCAGGTTTAATCGACTGCTTCAGTGTGGTACCAAATTACTACGTGATCCAAACCAGAAAAAACCCAGGATCCGTTCAACAAGTATGTGAAGAATGCGAAAGTATGAGTCTGATGAGTGAAAAAACCAGGCCTGACCTAGACCTAACATGCGTTATCCTCAAAAATATTGATGGAAACCAGGTTTAATTGACTGTTTCAGTGTTGTACTTCATTACTACGTGATCCAATCCAGAAAAAGCCCAGGATCTAGCCATGAAGTATGAGAAATATGCGAAAGAATGAGCCTGATGAGAGAAAATCCCAGACCTAACCTAGACCTAACATGAATTATTCTCTAAAATATTGGTCGAAACCAGGTTTAATTGACTGATCCAGTGTGGTCCCACATTACTACGTGATCCAAACCAGAAAAAACCCAGGATCCGTTCAACAAGTATGTGAAGAATGCGAAAGTATGAGTGTGATGTGTGAAAATCCCACGCCTAACCTAGACCTAACATGCGTTATCCTCAAAAATATTGATCGAAACGTGGTTTAATCGACTCTTTCAGTGTGGTGCCACATTACTATGTGATCCAAACCAGAAAATAACCCAGGATCTGTTCAACGAGTATGTGAAGTGTGCGAAAGTATGAGTCTGATGAGGTCAAATCCCAGACCTATCCCAGACCTAACTTGCGTTATCCTCTAAAATATTGATCGAAACCAGGTTTAATTGAATGTTTCTGTGTGGTACCACATTACTACGTGATCCAAACCAGTAAAAACCCAGGATCCGTTCTACAAGTATGTGAAGAATGCGAAAGTATGAGTCTGATGAGTGAAAATCCCAGGCCTAACCCAGACCTAAGATGCTTTATCCTCTAAAATATTTATCCAGAACAGGTTTCATTGAATGTTTCAGTGTGGTACCACTTTACTACGTGATCCAATCCAGAAATAGCCCAGGATCTAGCCATGAAGTATGAGAAATATGCGATAGTAAGAGCCTGATGAGGGCAAATCCTAGACCTATCCCAGACCTAACTTGCGTTATCCTCTAAAATATTGATCGAAACCAGGTTTAATTGACTGTTTCAGCGTGGTACCACATTACTACGTGATACAATGCAGAAACAGCCCAGGATCTAGCCATGAAGTATGAGAAATATGCGAAAGTATGAGCCTGATGAGGGCAAATCCTAGACGTAACCCAGACCTAACACGCGTTATCCTCTAAAATATTTATCAAGACCAGGTTTAATTGAATGTTTCAGTGTGGTACCACATTACTACGTGATCCAAACCAGACAAAAACCCAGGATCCGTTCAACAAGTATGTGAGGAATGCGAAAGTATGAGTCTGATGAGTGAAAATCCCAGGCCTAACCTAGACCTAACATGCGTTGTCCTCAAAAATATTGATCGAAACCTGGTTTAATCGACAGTTTCAGTGTGGTACCACATTACTATGTGATCCAAACCAGTAAAAACCCAGGATCTGTTCAACGAGTATGTGAAGTGTGCGAAAGTATGAGTCTGATGAGGGCAAATCCCAGACCTATCCCAGACCTAACATGCGTTATCCTCTAAAATATTTATCAAGACCAGGTTTAATTGATTGTTTCAGTGTGGACCCACATTACTACGTGATCCAAACCAGAAAAAACCCAGGATCCGTTCAACAGGTATGTGAAGAATGCGAAAGTATGAGTCTGATGAGTGAAAATCCCAGGCCTAACCTAGACCTAACATGCGTTATCCTAAAAAATATTGATCGAAACCTGGTTTAATCGACTGTTTCAGTGCGGTAACACATTACTATGTGATCCAAACCAGAAAATCACCCAGGATCTGTTCAACGAGTATGTGAAGTGTGCGAAAGTATGAGTCTGATGAGCGCAAATCCCAGACCTATCCCAGACCTAACATGCGTTATCCTCCAAAATATTTATCAAGACCAGGTTTAATTGATTGTTTCAGTGTGGACCCACATAACTACGTGATCCAAACCAGAAAAAACCCAGGATCCGTTCAACAAGTATGTGAAGAATGCGAAAGTATGAGTCTGATGAGTGAAAAAACCAGGCCTGACCTAGACCTAACATGCGTTATCCTCTAAAATATTGAGCGAAACCAGGTTTAATGGACTGTTTCAGTGTGATACCACACTACTACGGGATCCAAACCAGAAAAAACCCAGGATCTGTTCAACAAGTATGTGAAAAACGCGACAGTATGGGCCTGATGAGGGCAAATCCCAGACCTATCCCAGACCTAACTTGCGTTGTCCCCTAAAATATTGATGGAAACCAGGTTTAATTGACTGTTTCAGTGTTGTACTACATTACTACGTGATGCAATCCAGAAAAGCTCAGTATCTAGCCATCAAGTATGAGAAATATGCGAAAGAATGAGCCTGATGAGAGCAAATCCCAGACCTATCCCAGACATAACTTGCGTTGTCCTCTAAAACATTGATGGAAACCAGGTTTAATTGACTGTTTCAGTGTTGTACTTCATTACTACGTGATGCAATCCAGAAAAAGCTCAGGATCTAGCCATCAAGTATGAGAAATATGCGAAAGAATGAGCCTGATGAGAGCAAATCCCAGACCTGTCCCAGACCTAACATGCGTTATCCTCAAAAATATTGTTCGAAACCTGGTTTAATCGACTGTTTCAGTGTGGTACCACATTACTATCTGATCCAAACCAGAAAATAACACAGGAACTGTTCAACGAGTATGTGAA
Organism: Colletes latitarsis; assembly: GCF_051014445.1. Classification (NCBI taxonomy): domain Eukaryota; kingdom Metazoa; phylum Arthropoda; class Insecta; order Hymenoptera; family Colletidae; genus Colletes; species Colletes latitarsis. Next base: position 15,823,164 of record NW_027488366.1, read on the forward strand.
GAAAGCGAAAGTATGAGTCTGATGAGGGCTAATCCCAGACCTATCCCAGACCTAACTTGCGATATCCTCTAAAATATTGATCGAAACCAGGTTTAATTGACTGTTTTATTGTGGTACCACACTACTACGGGATCCAAACCAGAAAAAACCCAGGATCTGTTCAACAAGTATGTGAAAAACGCGAAAGTATGAGCCTGATGAGGGCAAATCCCAGACCTATCCCAGACCTAACTTGCGTTGTCCTCTAAAATATTGATGGAAACCAGGTTTAGTTGATTGTTTCAGTGTGGTCCCACATTACTACGTGATCCAAACCAGAGAAAACCCAGGATCTGTTCAACATGTATGAGAAATATGCGAAAGAATGAGCCTGATGAGAGCAAATCCCAGACCTAACCTAGACCTAACATGAATTTTTCTCTAAAATATTGATCGAAACCAGGTTTAATTGACTGTTTCAGCGTTGTACCACATTACTACGTGATACAATCCAGAAACAGCCCAGGCTCTAGCCCATGAAGTATGAGAGATATGCGAAAGTATGAGCCTGCTGAGGGCAAATCCTAGACCTAACCCAAGCCTAACATGCGTTATCCTCTAAAATATGTATCAAGACCAGGTTTAATTGATTGTTTCAGTGTGGACCCACATTACTACGTGATCCAAACCAGTAAAAACCCAGGATCCGTTCTACAAGTATGTGAAGAATGCGAAAGTATGAGTCTGATGAGTGAAAATCCCAGGCCTAACCTAGACCTAACATGCGTTATCCTGAAAAATATTGATCGAAACCTGGTTTAATCGACTGTTTCAGTGTGGTACCACATTACTATGTGATCCAAACCAGAAAATAACCCGGGATCTGTTCAACGAGTATGTGAAGTGTGCGAAAGTATGAGTCTGATGAGGGCAAATCCCAGACCTATCCCATACCTAACATGTGTTATCCTCTAAAATATTTATCAAGACCAGGTTTAATTGATTGTTTCAGTGTGGACCCACATTACTACGTGATCCAAACCAGAAAAAACCCAGGATCCGTTCAACAAGTATGTGAAGAATGCGAAAGTATGAGTCTGATGAGTGAAAATCCCAGGCCTAACCCAGACCTAAGATGCTTTATCCTCTAAAATATTTATCCAGAACAGGTTTCATTGAATGTTTCAGTGTGGTACCACTTTACTACGTGATCCAATCCAGAAATAGCCCAGGATCTAGCCATGAAGTATGAGAAATATGCGATAGTAAGAGCCTGATGAGGGCAAATCCTAGACCTATCCCAGACCTAACTTGCGTTATCCTCTAAAATATTGATCCAAACCAGGTTTAATGGACTGTTTCAGTGTGGTACCACTTTACTACGTGATCCAAAGCAGAAAAAACCCTCGATCAGGTCAACATGTATGTTAAAACTGCGAAAGTATGACCCTGATCAGGGCAAATCCCAGGCCTAACCTAGACCTAACATGCGCTGTCATCTAAAATATAGATGGAAACCAGGTTTAATTGACTGTTTCAGTGTTGTACTTCATTACTACGTGATCCAATCCAGGAAAAGCCCAGGATCTAGCCCTCAAGTATGAGAAATATGCGAAAGAATGAGCCTGATGAGAGAAAATCCCAGACCTAACCTAGACCTAACATGAATTATTCTCTGAAATATTGGTCGAAACCAGGTTTAATTGACTGATTCAGTGTGGTCCCACATTACTACGTGATCCAAACCAGAAAAAACCCAGGATCCGTTCAACAAGTATGTGAAGAATGTGAAATATGTGTCTGATGAGTGAAAATCCCGGACCTAAACTAGACCTAACATGCGTTATCCTCAAAAATATTGATCGAAACGTGGTTTAATCGACTGTTTCAGTGTGGTGCCGCATTACTCTGTGATCCAAACCAGAAAAAAACCCAGGATCTGTTCAACGAGTATGTGAAGTGTACGAAAGTATGAGGCTGATGAGGTCAAATCCCAGACCAATCCCAGACTTAACTTGCGTTATCCTCTAAAATATTGATCGATGCCAGGTTTAATCGACTGCTTCAGTGTGGTACCACATTACTACGTGATCCAAACCAGAAAAAACCCAGGATCAGTTCAACAAGTATAAGAAGAATGCGAAAGTATGAGTCTGATGGGTGAAAATCCCAGGGCTAACCTAGACCTAACATGCGTTATCCTCTAAAATATTGATCCAAACCAGGTTTAATGGACAGTTTCAGTGTGGTACCACATTACTACGTGATATAAACCAGAAAAAACCCAGGATCCGTTCAACAAGTATGTGAGGAATGCGAAAGTATGAGTCTGATGAGTGAAAATCCCAGGCCTAACCTAGACCTAACATGCGTTATCCTCAAAAATATTGATCGAAACCAGGTTTAATCGACTGTTTCAGTGTGGTACCACATTACTACGTGATCCAAACCAGAAAAAACCCAGGATCAGTTCAACAAGTATAAGAAGAATGCGAAAGTATGAGTCTGATGAGTGAAAATCCCAGGGCTAACCTAGACCTAACATGCGTTATCCTCTAAAATATTGATCGAAACCTGGTTTAATCGACTGTCTCAGTTTGGTACCACATTACTATGTGATCCAAACCAGAAAATAACCCAGGATCTGTTCAACGAGTATGTGAAGTGTGCGAAAGTATGAGTCTGATGAGGGCTAATCCCACACCTATCCCAGACCTAACTTGCGTTATCCTCTAAAATATTGATCGAAACCAGGTTTAACCGACTGTTTCAGTGTGGAACCACATTACTACGCGATCCAAACCAGAAAAAACCGAGGATCAGTTCAACAAGTATGTGAAGAATGCGAAAGTATGAGTCTGATAAGTGAAAATCCCAGGCCTAACCTAGACCTAACATGCGTTATCCTCAAAAATATTGATCGAAACCTGGTTTAGTCGACTGTTTGAGTGTAGTATCACACTACTACGTGACCCAAACCAGAAAAAACCCAGGATCTGTTCAACGAGTATGTGAAGTGTGCGAAAGTATGAGTCTGATGAGGGCAAATCCCAGACCTATCCCAGACCTAACATGCGTTATCCTCTAAAATATTTATCAAGACCAGGTGTAATTGATTCTTTCACTGTGGACCCACATTACTACGTGATCCAAACCAGAAAAAACCCAGCATCCGTTCAACACGTATGTGAAGAATGCGGAAGTATGAGTCTGATGAGTGAAAATCCCAGGCCTGACCTAGACCTAACATGCGTTATCCTGAAAAATATTGATCGAAACCTGGTTTAATCGACTGTTCCAGTGTGGTACCACATTACTATGTGATCCAAACCAGAAAATAACCCAGGATCTGTTCAACGAGTATGTGAAGTGTGCGAAAGTATGAGTCTGATGAGGGCTAATCCCAGACCTATCCCAGACCTAACTTGCGTTATCCTCTAAAATATTGATCGAAACCAGGTTTAATCGACTGTTTCAGTGTGGTACCACATTACTACGTGATCCAAACCAGAAAAAACCCAGGATCAGTTCAACAAGTATAAGAAGAATGCGAAAGTATGAGTCTGATGAGTGAGAATCCCAGGGCTAACCTAGACCTAACATGCGTTATCCTCTAAAATATTGATCGAAACCTGGTTTAATCGACTGTCTCAGTTTGGTACCACATTACTATGTGATCCAAACCGAAAATAACCCAGGATCTGTTCAACGAGTATGTGAAGTGTGCGAAATTATGAGTCTGATGAGGGCTAATCCCAGACCTATCCCAGACCTAACTTGCGTTATCCCCTAAAATATTGATCGAAACCAGGTTTAACCGACTGTTTCAGTGTGGAACCACATTACTACGTGATCCAAACCAGAAAAAACCCAGGATCAGTTCAACAAGTATGTGAAGAATGCGAAAGTATGAGTCTAATGAGTGAAAATCCCAGGCCTAACCTAGACCTAACATGCGTTATCCTCAAAAATATAGATCGAAACCTGGTTTAATCGACTGTTTCAGTGTGGTACCACATTACTATGTGATCCAAACCAGAAAATAACCCAGGATGTGTTCAACGAGTATGTGAAGTGTGCGAAAGTATGAGTCTGATGAGGGCAAATCCCATACCTATCCCAGACCTAACATGCGTTATCCTCTAAAATATTTATCAAGACCAGGTGTAATTGATTCTTTCACTGTGGACCCACATTACTACGTGATCCAAACCAGAAAAAACCCAGCATCCGTTCAACACGTATGTGAAGAATGCGGAAGTATGAGTCTGATGAGTGAAAATCCCAGGCCTGACCTAGACCTAACATGCGTTATCCTCTAAAATATTGAGTGAAACCAGGTTTAATCGACTGTTTCAGTGTGGTACCACATTACTATGAGATCCAAACAAGAAAATAACCCAGGATCTGTTCAACGAGTATGTGAAGTGTGCGAAAGTATGTGTCTGATGAGGTCAAATCCCAGACCATTCCCAGACTTAACTTGCGTTATCCTCTAAGATATTTATCGAAACCAGGTTTAATCGACTGCTTCAGTGTGGTACCAAATTACTACGTGATCCAAACCAGAAAAAACCCAGGATCAGTTCAACAAGTATGAGAAGAATGCGAAAGTATGAGCCTGATGAGGGCGAATCCCAGACCTATGCCAGACCTAACTTGCGTTATCTTCTAAAATATTGATCGAAACCAGGTTTAATTGACTGTTTCAGCGTGGTACCACATTACTACGTGACCCAAACCAGAAATACCCAGGAGCTGTTCAACAAGTATGTGAAAAACGCGAAAGTATGAGCCTGATGAGGGCAAATCCCGGACCTATCCCAGACCTAACTTGCGTTATCCTCTAAAATATTGATCGAAACCAGGTTTAATTGAATGTTTCTGTGCGGTACCACATTACTACGTGATCCAAACCAGTAAAAACCCAGGATCCGTTCTACAAGTATGTGAAGAATGCGAAAGTATGAGTCTGATGAGTGAAAATCCCAGGCCTAACCTAGACCTAACATGCGTTATCCTGAAAAATATTGATCGAAACCTGGTTTAATCGACTGTTTCAGTGTGGTACCACATTACTATGTGATCCAAACCAGAAAATAACCCGGGATCTGTTCAACGAGTATGTGAAGTGTGCGAAAGTATGAGTCTGATGAGGGCAAATCCCAGACCTATCCCATACCTAACATGTGTTATCCTCTAAAATATTTATCAAGACCAGGTTTAATTGATTGTTTCAGTGTGGACCCACATTACTACGTGATCCAAACCAGAAAAAACCCAGGATCCGTTCAACAAGTATGTGAAGAATGCGAAAGTATGAGTCTGATGAGTGAAAATCCCAGGCCTAACCCAGTCCTAAGATGCTTATCCTCTAAAATATTTATCCAGAACAGGTTTCATTGAATGTTTCAGTGTGGTACCACTTTACTACGTGATCCAATCCAGAAATAGCCCAGGATCTAGCCATGAAGTATGAGAAATATGCGATAGTAAGAGCCTGATGAGGGCAAATCCTAGACCTATCCCAGACCTAACTTGCGTTATCCTCTAAAATATTGATCCAAACCAGGTTTAATGGACTGTTTCAGTGTGGTACCACTTTACTACGTGATCCAAAGCAGAAAAAACCCTCGATCAGGTCAACATGTATGTTAAAACTGCGAAAGTATGACCCTGATCAGGGCAAATCCCAGGCCTAACCTAGACCTAACATGCGCTGTCATCTAAAATATTGATGGAAACCAGGTTTAATTGACTGTTTCAGTGTTGTACTTCATTACTACGTGATCCAATCCAGGAAAAGCCCCGGATCTAGCCCTCAAGTATGAGAAATATGCGAAAGAATGAGCCTGATGAGAGAAAATCCCAGACCTAACCTAGACCTAACATGAATTATTCTCTGAAATATTGGTCGAAACCAGGTTTAATTGACTGATTCAGTGTGGTCCCACATTACTACGTGATCCAAACCAGAAAAAACCCAGGATCCGTTCAACAAGTATGTGAAGAATGTGAAATATGTGTCTGATGAGTGAAAATCCCGGACCTAAACTAGACCTAACATGCGTTATCCTCAAAAATATTGATCGAAACGTGGTTTAATCGACTGTTTCAGTGTGGTGCCGCATTACTCTGTGATCCAAACCAGAAAAAAACCCAGGATCTGTTCAACGAGTATGTGAAGTGTACGAAAGTATGAGGCTGATGAGGTCAAATCCCAGACCAATCCCAGACTTAACTTGCGTTATCCTCTAAAATATTGATCGATGCCAGGTTTAATCGACTGCTTCAGTGTGGTACCACATTACTACGTGATCCAAACCAGAAAAAACCCAGGATCAGTTCAACAAGTATAAGAAGAATGCGAAAGTATGAGTCTGATGGGTGAAAATCCCAGGGCTAACCTAGACCTAACATGCGTTATCCTCTAAAATATTGATCCAAACCAGGTTTAATGGACAGTTTCAGTGTGGTACCACATTACTACGTGATATAAACCAGAAAAAACCCAGGATCCGTTCAACAAGTATGTGAGGAATGCGAAAGTATGAGTCTGATGAGTGAAAATCCCAGACCTATCCCAGACCTAACATGTGTTATCCTCTAAAATATTTATCAAGAGCAGGTTTAATTGATTGTTTCAGTGTGGACCCACATTACTACGTGATCCAAACCAGAAAAAACCCAGGATCCGTTCTACAAGTATGTGAAGAATGCGAAAGTATGAGTCTGATGAGTGAAAACCCCAGGCCTAACCTAGACCTAACATGCGTTATCCTGAAAAATATTGATCGAAACCTGGTTTAATCGACTGTTCCAGTGTGGTACCACATTACTATGTGATCCAAACCAGAAAATAACCCAGGATCTGTTCAACGAGTATGTGAAGTGTGCGAAAGTATGAGTCTGATGAGGGCTAATCCCAGACCTATCCCAGACCTAACTTGCGTTATCCTCTAAAATATTGATCGAAACCAGGTTTAATCGACTGTTTCAGTGTGGTACCACATTACTACGTGATCCAAACCAGAAAAAACCCAGGATCAGTTCAACAAGTATAAGAAGAATGCGAAAGTATGAGTCTGATGAGTGAGAATCCCAGGGCTAACCTAGACCTAACATGCGTTATCCTCTAAAATATTGATCGAAACCTGGTTTAATCGACTGTCTCAGTTTGGTACCACATTACTATGTGATCCAAACCGAAAATAACCCAGGATCTGTTCAACGAGTATATGAAGTGTGCGAAATTATGAGTCTGATGAGGGCTAATCCCAGACCTATCCCAGACCTAACTTGCGTTATCCTCTAAAATATTGATCGAAACCAGGTTTAACCGACTGTTTCAGTGTGGAACCACATTACTACGTGATCCAAACCAGAAAAAACCCAGGATCAGTTCAACAAGTATGTGAAGAATGCGAAAGTATGAGTCTAATGAGTGAAAATCCCAGGCCTAACCTAGACCTAACATGCGTTATCCTCAAAAATATTGATCGAAACCTGGTTTAGTCGACTGTTTGAGTGTAGTATCACACTACTACGTGACCCAAACCAGAAAAAACCCAGGATCTGTTCAACGAGTATGTGAAAAACGCGAAAGTATGAGCCTGATGAGGGCAAATCCCGGACCTATCCCAGACCTAACTTGCGTTATCCTCTAAAATATTGATCGAAACCAGGTTTAATTGAATGTTTCTGTGTGGTACCACATTACTATGTGATCCAAACCAGAAAATAACCCGGGATCTGTTCATCGAGTATGCGAAGTGTGCGAAAGTATGAGTCTGATGAGGGCAAATCCCAGACCTATCCCAGACCTAACATGTGTTATCCTCTAAAATATTTATCAAGACCAGGTTTAATTGATTGTTTCAGTGTGGACCCACATTACTACGTGATCCACACCAGAAAAAACCCAGGATCCGTTCAACAAGTATGTGAAGAATGCGAAAGTATGAGTCTGATGAGTGAAAATCCCAGGCCTAACCCAGACCTAAGATGCTTTATCCTCTAAAATATTTATCCAGAACAGGTTTCATTGAATGTTTCACTGTGGTACCACTTTACTACGTGATGCAATCCAGAAATAGCCCAGGATCTAGCCATGAAGTATGAGAAATATGCGAAAGAATGAGCCTGATGAGAGCAAATCCCAGACCTATCCCAGACCTAACTTGCGTTGTCCTCTAAAACATTGATGGAAACCAGGTTTAATTGACTGTTTCAGTGTTGTACTTCATTACTACGTGATGCAATCCAGAAAAAGTTCAGGATCTAGCCATCAAGTATGAGAAATATGCGAAAGAATGAGCCTGATGAGAGCAAATCCCAGACCTAACCTAGACCTAACATGAATTATTCTCTAAAATATTGATCGAAACCAGGTTTAATCGACTGCTTCAGTGTGGTACCACATTACTATGTGATCCAAACCAGAAAATAACGCAGGATCTGTTCAACGAGTATGTGAAGAAAGCGAAAGTATGAGTCTGATGAGGGCTAATCCCAGACCTATCCCAGACCTAACTTGCGATATCCTCTAAAATATTGATCGAAGCCAGGTTTAATTGACTGTTTTATTGTGGTACCACACTACTACGGGATCCAAACCAGAAAAAACCCAGGATCTGTTCAACAAGTATGTGAAAAACGCGAAAGTATGAGCCTGATGAGGGCAAATCCCAGACCTATCCCAGACCTAACATGCGTTATCCTCAAAAATATAGATCGAAACCTGGTTTAATCGACTGTTTCAGTGTGGTACCACATTACTATGTGATCCAAACCAGAAAATAACCCAGGACCTGTTCAACGAGTATGTGAAGTGTGCGAAAGTTTGAGTCTGATGAGGGCAAATCCCATACCTATCCCAGACCTAACATGCGTTATCCTCTAAAATATTGATCCAAACCAGGTTTAATTGACTGTTTCAGTGTGGTCCCACATTACTACGTGATCCAAACCAGAAAAAACCCAGGATCCGTTCTACAAGTATGTGAAGAATGCGAAAGTATGAGTCTGATGAGTGAGAATCCCAGGCCTAACCTAGACCTAACATGCGTTATCCTCAAAAATATTGATCGAAACCTGGTTTAATCGACTGTTTCAGTGTGGTACCACATTACTATGTGATCCAAACCAGAAAGTAACCCAGGATCTGTTCAACGAGTATGTGAAGTGTACGAAAGTATGAGTCTGATGAGGTCAAATCCCAGACCAATCCCAGACTTAACTTGCGTTATCCTCTAAAATATTGATCGAAACCAGGTTTAATCGACTGTTTCAGTGTGGTACCACATTACTACGTGATCCAAACTAGAAAAAACCCAGGATCAGTTCAACAAGTATGAGAAGAATGCGAAAGTATGAGTCTGATGAGTGCAAATCCCAGGGCTAACCTAGCCCTAACATGCGTTATCCTCTAAAATATTGATCCAAACCAGGTTTAATGGACTGTTTCAGTGTGGTACCACACTACTACGTGATACAAACCAGAAAAAACCCAGGATATGTTCAACAAGTATGTGAAAAACGCGAAAGTATGAGCCTGATGAGGGCGAATCCCAGACCTATGCCAGACCTAACTTGCGTTATCCTCTAAAATATTGATCGAAACCAGGTTTAATTGACTGTTTCAGCGTGGTACCACAGTACTACGTGATACAATCCAGAAACAGCCCAGGATCTAGCCATGAAGTATGAGAAATATGCGAAAGTATGAGCCTGATGAGGGCAAATCCTAGACCTAACCCAAACCTAACATGCGTTATCCTCTAAAATATTTATCAAGACCAGGTTTAATTGAATGTTTCAGTGTGGTGCCACTTTACTACGTGATCCAAAGCAGAAAAAACCGTCGATCAGGTCAACATGTATGTTAAAACTGCGAAAGTATGACCCTGATGAGGGCAAATCCCAGGACTACCCTAGACCTAACTTGCGTTATCCTCTAAAATATTGATCGAAACCAGGTTTAATTCGCTGTTTCAGGGTGGTACCACATTACTACGTCATACATTCCAGAAACAGCCCAGGATCTAGCCATCAAGTATGAGAAATATGCGAAAGAATGAGCCTGATGAGAGCAAATCCCAGACCTAACCTAGACCTAACATGAATTATTCTCTAAAATATTGATCGAAACCAGGTTTAATCGACTGCTTCAGTGTGGTACCACATTACTATGTGATCCAAACCAGAAAATAACCCAGGATCTGTTCAACGAGTATGTGAAGTGTGCGAAAGTATGAGTCTGATGAGGTCAAATCCCAGACCTATCCCAGACCTAACTTGCGTTGTCCTCTAAGATATTGATGGAAACCAGGTTTAATTGACTGTTTCAGTGTTGTACTTCATTACTACGTGATGCAATCCAGAAAAAGCCCAGGATCTAGCCATCAAGTATGAGAAATATGCGAAAGAACGAGCCTGATGAGAGCAAATCCCAGACCTAACCTAGACCTAACATGAATTATTCTCTAAAATATTGATCGAAACCAGGTTTAATCGACTGCTTCAGTGTGGTACCACATTACTATGTGATCCAAACCAGAAAATAACCCAGGATCTGTTCAACGAGTATGTGAAGTTTGCGAAAGTATGAGTCTGATGAGGTCAAATCCCAGACCTATCCCAAACCTAACTATGAGTTATCCTCTAAAATATTGATCATAACCAGGTTTAATCGACTGTTTCAGTGTGGTACCACATTACTACGTGATCCAAACCAGAAAAAACCCAGGATCCGTTCAACAAGTATGTGAAAAACGCGACAGTATGGGCCTGATGAGGGCAAATCCCAGACCTATCCCAGACCTAACTTGCGTTGTCCTCTAAAATATTGATGGAAACCAGGTTTAATTGACTGTTTCAGTGTTGTACTTCATTACTACGTGATGCAATCCAGAAAAAGCCCAGGATCTAGCCATCAAGTATGAGAAATATGCGAAAGAACGAGCCTGATGAGAGCAAATTCCAGACCTAACCTAGACCTAACATGCGTTATCCTCTAAAATATTTATCAAGACCAGGTTTAATTGATTGTTTCAGTGTGGACCCACATAACTAAGTGATCCAAACCAGAAAAAACCCAGGATCCGTTCAACAAGTATGTGAAGAATGCGAAAGTATGAGTCTGATGAATGAAAAAACCAGGCCTGACCTAGACCTAACACGCGTTATCCTCTAAAATATTGAGCGAAACCAGGTTTAATGGACTGTTTCAGTGTGGTACCACACTACTACGGGATCCAAACCAGAAAAAACACAGGATCTGTTCAACAAGTATGTGAAAAACGCGACAGTATGGGCCTGATGAGGGCAAATCCCAGACCTATCCCAGACCTAACTTGCGTTGTCCTCTAAAATATTGATGGAAACCAGGTTTAATTGACTGTTTCAGTGTTGTACTTCATTACTACGTGATGCAATTCAGAAAAGCTCAGGATCTAGCCATCAAGTATGAGAAATATGCGAAAGAATGAGCCTGATGAGAGCAAATCCCAGACCTATCCCAGACCTAACTTGCGTTGTCCTCTAAAACATTGATGGAAACCAGGTTTAATTGACTGTTTCAGTGTTGTACTTCATTACTACGTGATGCAATCCAGAAAAAGCTCAGGATCTAGCCATCAAGTATGAGAAATATGCGAAAGAATGAGCCTGATGAGAGCAAATCCCAGACCTATCCCAGACCTACCATGCGTTATCCTCAAAAATATTGTTCGAAACCTGGTTTAATCGACTGTTTCAGTGTGGTACCACATTACTATGTGATCCAAACCAGAAAATAACACAGGATCTGTTCAACGAGTATGTGAAGAAAGCGAAAGTATGAGTCTGATGAGGGCTAATCCCAGACATATCCCAGACCTAACTTGCGATATCCTCTAAAATATTGATCGAAACCAGGTTTAATTGACTGTTTTATTGTGGTACCACACTACTACGGGATCCAAACCAGAAAAAACCCAGGATCTGTTCAACAAGTAGGTGAAAAACGCGAAAGTATGAGCCTGATGAGGGCAAATCCCAGACCTATCCCAGACCTAACATGCGTTATCCTCAAAAATATAGATCGAAACCTGGTTTAATCGACTGTTTCAGTGTGGTACCACATTACTATGTGATCCAAACCAGAAAATAACCCAGGACCTGTTCAACGAGTATGTGAAGTGTGCGAAAGTATGAGTCTGATGAGGGCTAATCCCATACCTATCCCAGACTTAACCTGCGTTATCCTCTAAAATATTGACCGAAACCAGGTTTAATCGACTGTTTCAGTGTGGTACCACATTACTACGTGATCCAAACCAGAAAAAACCCAGGATCAGTTCAACAAGTATGAGAAGAATGCGAAAGTATGAGTCTGATGAGTGCAAATCCCAGGGCTAACCTAGCCCTAACATGCGTTATCCTCTAAAATATTGATCCAAACCAGATTTAATGGACTGTTTCAGTGTGGTACCACACTACTACGTGATACAAACCAGAAAAAACCCAGGATCTGTTCAACGAGTATGTGAAAAACGCGAAAGTATGAGCCTGATGAGGGCGAATCCCAGACCTATGCCAGACCTAACTTGCGTTATCCTCTAAAATATTGATCGAAACCAGGTTTAATTGACTGTTTCAGCGTGGTACCACAGTACTACGTGATACAATCCAGAAACAGCCCAGGATCTAGCCATGAAGTATGAGAAATATGCGAAAGTATGAGCCTGATGAGGGCAAATCCTAGACCTGACCCAAACCTAACATGCGTTATCCTCTAAAATATTTATCAAGACCAGGTTTAATTGAATGTTTCAGTGTGGTGCCACTTTACTACGTGATCCAAAGCAGAAAAAACCGTCGATCAGATCAACATGTATGTTAAAACTGCGAAAGTATGACCCTGATGAGGGCAAATCCCAGGACTACCCTAGACCTAACTTGCGTTATCCTCTAAAATATTGATCGAAACCAGGTTTAATTCGCTGTTTCAGGGTGGTACCACATTACTACGTCATACAATCCAGAAACAGCCCAGGATCTAGCCATCAAGTATGAGAAATATGCGAAAGAATGAGCCTGATGAGAGCAAATCCCAGACCTAACCTAGACCTAACATGAATTATTCTCTAAAATATTGATCGAAACCAGGTTTAATCGACTGCTTCAGTGTGGTACCACATTACTATGTGATCCAAACCAGAAAATAACCCAGGATCTGTTCAACGAGTATGTGAAGTGTGCGAAAGTATGAGTCTGATGAGGGCTAATCCCAGACCTATCCCAGACCTAACTTGCGTTATCCTCTAAAATATTGATCGAAACCAGGTTTAATTGAATGTTTCTGTGTGGTACCACATTACTATGTGATCCAAACCAGAAAATAACCCGGGATCTGTTCAACGAGTATGCGAAGTGTGCGAAAGTATGAGTCTGATGAGGGCAAATCCCAGGCCTAACCTAGACCTAACATGCGTTATCCTCAAAAATATTGATCGAAACCTGGTTTAGTCGACTGTTTGAGTGTAGTATCACACTACTACGTGACCCAAACCAGAAAAAACCCAGGATCTGTTCAACGAGTATGTGAAAAACGCGAAAGTATGAGCCTGATGAGGGCAAATCCCGGACCTATCCCAGACCTAACTTGCGTTATCCTCTAAAATATTTATCAAGACCAGGTTTAATTGATTGTTTCAGTGTGGACCCACATTACTACGTGATCCACACCAGAAAAAACCCAGGATCCGTTCAACAAGTATGTGAAGAATGCGAAAGTATGAGTCTGATGAGTGAAAATCCCAGGCCTAACCCAGACCTAAGATGCTTTATCCTCTAAAATATTTATCCAGAACAGGTTTCATTGAATGTTTCAGTGTGGTACCACTTTACTACGTGATCCAATCCAGAAATAGCCCAGGATCTAGCCATGAAGTATGAGAAATATGCGATAGTAAGAGCCTGATGAGGGCAAATCCTAGACCTATCCCAGACCTAACTTGCGTTATCCTCTAAAATATATATCGAAACCAGGTTTAATTGACTGTTTTGAGCGTGGTACCACATTACTACGTGATACAATGCAGAAACAGCCCAGGATCTAGCCATGAAGTATGAGAAATATGCGAAAGTATGAGCCTGATGAGGGCAAATCCTAGACGTAACCCAGACCTAACATGCGTTATCCTCTAAAATATTTATCAAGACCAGGTTTAATTGAATGTTTCAGTGTGGTACCACATTACTACGTGATCCAAACCAGACAAAAACCCAGGATCCGTTCAACAAGTATGTGAGGAATGCGAAAGTATGAGTCTGATGAGTGAAAATCCCAGGCCTAACCTAGACCTAACATGCGTTATCCTCTAAAATATTGAGCGAAACCAGGTTTAATGGACTGTTTCAGTGCGGTACCACATTACTATGTGATCCAAACCAGTAAAAACCCAGGATCTGTTCAACGAGTATGTGAAGTGTGCGAAAGTATGAGTCTGATGAGGGCAAATCCCAGACCTATCCCAGACCTAACATGCGTTATCGTCTAAAATATTTATCAAGACCAGGTTTAATTGATTGTTTCAGTGTGGACCCACATTACTACGTGATCCAAACCAGAAAAAACCCAGGATCCGTTCAACAGGTATGTGAAGAATGCGAAAGTATGAGTCTGATGAGTGAAAATCCCAGGCCTAACCTAGACCTAACATGCGTTATCCTAAAAAATATTGATCGAAACCTAGTTTAATCGACTGTTTCAGTGCGGTACCACATAACTATGTGATCCAAACCAGAAGATAACCCAGGATCTGTTCAACGAGTATGTGAAGTGTGCGAAAGTATGAGTCTGATGAGCGCAAATCCCAGACCTATCCCAGACCTAACATGCGTTATCCTCTAAAATATTTATCAAGACCAGGTTTAATTGATTGTTTCAGTGTGGACCCACATAACTAAGCGATCCAAACCAGAAAAAACCCAGGATCCGTTCAACAAGTATGTGAAGAATGCGAAAGTATGAGTCTGATGAATGAAAAAACCAGGCCTGACCTAGACCTAACATGCGTTATCCTCTAAAATATTGAGCGAAACCAGGTTTAATGGACTGTTTCAGTGTGGTACCACACTACTACGGGATCCAAACCAGAAAAAACCCAGGATCTGTTCAACAAGTATGTGAAAAACGCGACAGTATGGGCCTGATGAGGGCAAATCCCAGACCTATCCCAGACCTAACTTGCGTTGTCCTCTAAAATATTGATGGAAACCAGGTTTAATTGACTGTTTCAGTGTTGTACTTTATTACTACGTGATGCAATCCAGAAAAGCTCAGGATCTAGCCATCAAGTATGAGAAATATGCGAAAGAATGAGCCTGATGAGAGCAAATCCCAGACCTATCCCAGACCTAACTTGCGTTGTCCTCTAAAACATTGATGGAAACCAGGTTTAATTGACTGTTTCAGTGTTGTACTTCATTACTACGTGATGCAATCCAGAAAAAGCTCAGGATCTAGCCATCCAGTATGAGAAATATGCGAAAGAATGAGCCTGATGAGAGCAAATCCCAGACCTATCCCAGACCTAACATGCGTTATCCTCAAAAATATTGTTCGAAACCTGGTTTAATCGACTGTTTCAGTGTGGTACCACATTACTATGTGATCCAAACCAGAAAATAACACAGGATCTGTTCAACGAGTATGTGAAGAAAGCGAAAGTATGAGTCTGATGAGGGCTAATCCCAGACCTATCCCAGACCTAACTTGCGATATCCTCTAAAATATTGATCGAAACCAGGTTTAATTGACTGTTTTATTGTGGTACCACACTACTACGGGATCCAAACCAGAAAAAACCCAGGATCTGTTCAACAAGTATGTGAAAAACGCGAAAGTATGAGCCTGATGAGGGCAAATCCCAGACCTATCCCAGACCTAACATGCGTTATCCTCAAAAATATAGATCGAAACCTGGTTTAATCGACTGTTTCAGTGTGGTACCATATTACTATGTGATCCAAACCAGAAAATAACCCAGGACCTGTTCAACGAGTATGTGAAGTGTGCGAAAGTATGAGTCTGATGAGGGCAAATCCCATACCTATCCCAGACCTAACATGCGTTATCCTCTAAAATATTGATCCAAACCAGGTTTAATTGACTGTTTCAGTGTGGTCCCACATTACTACGTGATCCAAACCAGAAAAAACCCAGGATCCGTTCTACAAGTATGTGAAGAATGCGAAAGTATGAGTCTGATGAGTGAGAATCCCAGGACTAACCTAGACCTAACATGCGTTATCCTCAAAAATATTGATCGAAACCTGGTTTAATCGACTGTTTCAGTGTGGTACCACATTACTATGTGATCCAAACCAGAAAATAACCCAGGATCTGTTCAACGAGTATGTGAAGTTTGCGAAAGTATGAGTCTGATGAGGTCAAATCCCAGACCTATCCCAAACCTAACTATGCGTTATCCTCTAAAATATTGATCATAACCAGGTTTAATCGACTGTTTCAGTGTGGTACCACATTACTACGTGATCCAAACCAGAAAAAACCCAGGATCCGTTCTACAAGTATGTGAAGAATGCGAAAGTATGAGTCTGATGAGTGAAAACCCCAGGCCTAACCTAGACCTAACATGCGTTATCCTGAAAAATATTGATCGAAACCTGGTTTAATCGACTGTTCCAGTGTGGTACCACATTACTATGTGATCCAAACCAGAAAATAACCCAGGATCTGTTCAACGAGTATGTGAAGTGTGCGAAAGTATGAGTCTGATGAGGGCTAATCCCAGACCTATCCCAGACCTAACTTGCGTTATCCTCTAAAATATTGATCGAAACCAGGTTTAATCGACTGTTTCAGTGTGGTACCACATTACTACGTGATCCAAACCAGAAAAAACCCAGGATCAGTTCAACAAGTATAAGAAGAATGCGAAAGTATGAGTCTGATGAGTGAGAATCCCAGGGCTAACCTAGACCTAACATGCGTTATCCTCTAAAATATTGATCGAAACCTGGTTTAATCGACTGTCTCAGTTTGGTACCACATTACTATGTGATCCAAACCGAAAATAACCCAGGATCTGTTCAACGAGTATGTGAAGTGTGCGAAATTATGAGTCTGATGAGGGCTAATCCCAGACCTATCCCAGACCTAACTTGCGTTATCCTCTAAAATATTGATCGAAACCAGGTTTAACCGACTGTTTCAGTGTGGAACCACATTACTACGTGATCCAAACCAGAAAAAACCCAGGATCAGTTCAACAAGTATGTGAAGAATGCGAAAGTATGAGTCTAATGAGTGAAAATCCCAGGCCTAACCTAGACCTAACATGCGTTATCCTCAAAAATATTGATCGAAACCTGGTTTAGTCGTCTGTTTGAGTGTAGTATCACACTACTACGTGACCCAAACCAGAAAAAACCCAGGATCTGTTCAACGAGTATGTGAAAAACGCGAAAGTATGAGCCTGATGAGGGCAAATCCCGGACCTATCCCAGACCTAACTTGCGTTATCCTCTAAAATATTGATCGAAACCAGGTTTAATTGAATGTTTCTGTGTGGTACCACATTACTATGTGATCCAAACCAGAAAATAACCCGGGATCTGTTCAACGAGTATGCGAAGTGTGCGAAAGTATGAGTCTGATGAGGGCAAATCCCAGACCTATCCCAGACCTAACATGTGTTATCCTCTAAAATATTTATCAAGACCAGGTTTAATTGATTGTTTCAGTGTGGACCCACATTACTACGTGATCCACACCAGAAAAAACCCAGGATCCGTTCAACAAGTATGTGAAGAATGCGAAAGTATGAGTCTGATGAGTGAAAATCCCAGGCCTAACCCAGACCTAAGATGCTTTATCCTCTAAAATATTTATCCAGAACAGGTTTCATTGAATGTTTCACTGTGGTACCACTTTACTACGTGATGCAATCCAGAAATAGCCCAGGATCTAGCCATGAAGTATGAGAAATATGCGAAAGAATGAGCCTGATGAGAGCAAATCCCAGACCTATCCCAGACCTAACTTGCGTTGTCCTCTAAAACATTGATGGAAACCAGGTTTAATTGACTGTTTCAGTGTTGTACTTCATTACTACGTGATGCAATCCAGAAAAAGTTCAGGATCTAGCCATCAAGTATGAGAAATATGCGAAAGAATGAGCCTGATGAGAGCAAATCCCAGACCTAACCTAGACCTAACATGAATTATTCTCTAAAATATTGATCGAAACCAGGTTTAATCGACTGCTTCAGTGTGGTACCACATTACTATGTGATCCAAACCAGAAAATAACGCAGGATCTGTTCAACGAGTATGTGAAGAAAGCGAAAGTATGAGTCTGATGAGGGCTAATCCCAGACCTATCCCAGACCTAACTTGCGATATCCTCTAAAATATTGATCGAAGCCAGGTTTAATTGACTGTTTTATTGTGGTACCACACTACTACGGGATCCAAACCAGAAAAAACCCAGGATCTGTTCAACAAGTATGTGAAAAACGCGAAAGTATGAGCCTGATGAGGGCAAATCCCAGACCTATCCCAGACCTAACATGCGTTATCCTCAAAAATATAGATCGAAACCTGGTTTAATCGACTGTTTCAGTGTGGTACCACATTACTATGTGATCCAAACCAGAAAATAACCCATGACCTGTTCAACGAGTATGTGAAGTGTGCGAAAGTTTGAGTCTGATGAGGGCAAATCCCATACCTATCCCAGACCTAACATGCGTTATCCTCTAAAATATTGATCCAAACCAGGTTTAATTGACTGTTTCAGTGTGGTCCCACATTACTACGTGATCCAAACCAGAAAAAACCCAGGATCCGTTCTACAAGTATGTGAAGAATGCGAAAGTATGAGTCTGATGAGTGAGAATCCCAGGCCTAACCTAGACCTAACATGCGTTATCCTCAAAAATATTGATCGAAACCTGGTTTAATCGACTGTTTCAGTGTGGTACCACATTACTATGTGATCCAAACCAGAAAGTAACCCAGGATCTGTTCAACGAGTATGTGAAGTGTACGAAAGTATGAGTCTGATGAGGTCAAATCCCAGACCAATCCCAGACTTAACTTGCGTTATCCTCTAAAATATTGATCGAAACCAGGTTTAATCGACTGTTTCAGTGTGGTACCACATTACTACGTGATCCAAACTAGAAAAAACCCAGGATCAGTTCAACAAGTATGAGAAGAATGCGAAAGTATGAGTCTGATGAGTGCAAATCCCAGGGCTAACCTAGCCCTAACATGCGTTATCCTCTAAAATATTGATCCAAACCAGGTTTAATGGACTGTTTCAGTGTGGTACCACACTACTACGTGATACAAACCAGAAAAAACCCAGGATATGTTCAACAAGTATGTGAAAAACGCGAAAGTATGAGCCTGATGAGGGCGAATCCCAGACCTATGCCAGACCTAACTTGCGTTATCCTCTAAAATATTGATCGAAACCAGGTTTAATTGACTGTTTCAGCGTGGTACCACAGTACTACGTGATACAATCCAGAAACAGCCCAGGATCTAGCCATGAAGTATGAGAAATATGCGAAAGTATGAGCCTGATGAGGGCAAATCCTAGACCTAACCCAAACCTAACATGCGTTATCCTCTAAAATATTTATCAAGACCAGGTTTAATTGAATGTTTCAGTGTGGTGCCACTTTACTACGTGATCCAAAGCAGAAAAAACCGTCGATCAGGTCAACATGTATGTTAAAACTGCGAAAGTATGACCCTGATGAGGGCAAATCCCAGGACTACCCTAGACCTAACTTGCGTTATCCTCTAAAATATTGATCGAAACCAGGTTTAATTCGCTGTTTCAGGGTGGTACCACATTACTACGTCATACATTCCAGAAACAGCCCAGGATCTAGCCATCAAGTATGAGAAATATGCGAAAGAATGAGCCTGATGAGAGCAAATCCCAGACCTAACCTAGACCTAACATGAATTATTCTCTAAAATATTGATCGAAACCAGGTTTAATCGACTGCTTCAGTGTGGTACCACATTACTATGTGATCCAAACCAGAAAATAACCCAGGATCTGTTCAACGAGTATGTGAAGTGTGCGAAAGTATGAGTCTGATGAGGTCAAATCCCAGACCTATCCCAGACCTAACTTGCGTTGTCCTCTAAGATATTGATGGAAACCAGGTTTAATTGACTGTTTCAGTGTTGTACTTCATTACTACGTGATGCAATCCAGAAAAAGCCCAGGATCTAGCCATCAAGTATGAGAAATATGCGAAAGAACGAGCCTGATGAGAGCAAATCCCAGACCTAACCTAGACCTAACATGAATTATTCTCTAAAATATTGATCGAAACCAGGTTTAATCGACTGCTTCAGTGTGGTACCACATTACTATGTGATCCAAACCAGAAAATAACCCAGGATCTGTTCAACGAGTATGTGAAGTTTGCGAAAGTATGAGTCTGATGAGGTCAAATCCCAGACCTATCCCAAACCTAACTATGAGTTATCCTCTAAAATATTGATCATAACCAGGTTTAATCGACTGTTTCAGTGTGGTACCACATTACTACGTGATCCAAACCAGAAAAAACCCAGGATCCGTTCAACAAGTATGTGAAAAACGCGACAGTATGGGCCTGATGAGGGCAAATCCCAGACCTATCCCAGACCTAACTTGCGTTGTCCTCTAAAATATTGATGGAAACCAGGTTTAATTGACTGTTTCAGTGTTGTACTTCATTACTACGTGATGCAATTCAGAAAAGCTCAGGATCTAGCCATCAAGTATGAGAAATATGCGAAAGAATGAGCCTGATGAGAGCAAATCCCAGACCTATCCCAGACCTAACTTGCGTTGTCCTCTAAAACATTGATGGAAACCAGGTTTAATTGACTGTTTCAGTGTTGTACTTCATTACTACGTGATGCAATCCAGAAAAAGCTCACGATCTAGCCATCAAGTATGAGAAATATGCGAAAGAATGAGCCTGATGAGAGCAAATCCCAGACCTATCCCAGACCTAACATGCGTTATCCTCAAAAATATTGTTCGAAACCTGGTTTAATCGACTGTTTCAGTGTGGTACCACATTACTATGTGATCCAAACCAGAAAATAACACAGGATCTGTTCAACGAGTATGTGAAGAAAGCGAAAGTATGAGTCTGATGAGGGCTAATCCCAGACATATCCCAGACCTAACTTGCGATATCCTCTAAAATATTGATCGAAACCAGGTTTAATTGACTGTTTTATTGTGGTACCACACTACTACGGGATCCAAACCAGAAAAAACCCAGGATCTGTTCAACAAGTATGTGAAAAACGCGAAAGTATGAGCCTGATGAGGGCAAATCCCAGACCTATCCCAGACCTAACATGCGTTATCCTCAAAAATATAGATCGAAACCTGGTTTAATCGACTGTTTCAGTGTGGTACCACATTACTATGTGATCCAAACCAGAAAATAACCCAGGACCTGTTC
Source organism: Colletes latitarsis (assembly GCF_051014445.1). NCBI lineage: Eukaryota > Metazoa > Arthropoda > Insecta > Hymenoptera > Colletidae > Colletes > Colletes latitarsis. Next base: position 15,844,653 of record NW_027488366.1, read on the forward strand.
AACGAGTATGTGAAGTGTGCGAAAGTATGAGTCTGATGAGGGCTAATCCCATACCTATCCCAGACTTAACCTGCGTTATCCTCTAAAATATTGATCGAAACCAGGTTTAATCGACTGTTTCAGTGTGGTACCACATTACTACGTGATCCAAACCAGAAAAAACCCAGGATCAGTTCAACAAGTATGAGAAGAATGCGAAAGTATGAGTCTGATGAGTGCAAATCCCAGGGCTAACCTAGCCCTAACATGCGTTATCCTCTAAAATATTGATCCAAACCAGGTTTAATGGACTGTTTCAGTGTGGTACCACACTACTACGTGATACAAACCAGAAAAAACCCAGGATCTGTTCAACGAGTATGTGAAAAACGCGAAAGTATGAGCCTGATGAGGGCGAATCCCAGACCTATGCCAGACCTAACTTGCGTTATCCTCTAAAATATTGATCGAAACCAGGTTTAATTGACTGTTTCAGCGTGGTACCACAGTACTACGTGATACAATCCAGAAACAGCCCAGGATCTAGCCATGAAGTATGAGAAATATGCGAAAGTATGAGCCTGATGAGGGCAAATCCTAGACCTGACCCAAACCTAACATGCGTTATCCTCTAAAATATTTATCAAGACCAGGTTTAATTGAATGTTTCAGTGTGGTGCCACTTTACTACGTGATCCAAAGCAGAAAAAACCGTCGATCAGGTCAACATGTATGTTAAAACTGCGAAAGTATGACCCTGATGAGGGCAAATCCCAGGACTACCCTAGACCTAACTTGCGTTATCCTCTAAAATATTGATCGAAACCAGGTTTAATTCGCTGTTTCAGGGTGGTACCACATTACTACGTCATACAATCCAGAAACAGCCCAGGATCTAGCCATCAAGTATGAGAAATATGCGAAAGAATGAGCCTGATGAGAGCAAATCCCAGACCTAACCTAGACCTAACATGAATTATTCTCTAAAATATTGATCGAAACCAGGTTTAATCGACTGCTTCAGTGTGGTACCACATTACTATGTGATCCAAACCAGAAAATAACCCAGGATCTGTTCAACGAGTATGTGAAGTGTGCGAAAGTATGAGTCTGATGAGGGCTAATCCCAGACCTATCCCAGACCTAACTTGCGTTATCCTCTAAAATATTGATCGAAACCAGGTTTAATTGAATGTTTCTGTGTGGTACCACATTACTATGTGATCCAAACCAGAAAATAACCCGGGATCTGTTCAACGAGTATGCGAAGTGTGCGAAAGTATGAGTCTGATGAGGGCAAATCCCAGGCCTAACCTAGACCTAACATGCGTTATCCTCAAAAATATTGATCGAAACCTGGTTTAGTCGACTGTTTGAGTGTAGTATCACACTACTACGTGACCCAAACCAGAAAAAACCCAGGATCTGTTCAACGAGTATGTGAAAAACGCGAAAGTATGAGCCTGATGAGGGCAAATCCCGGACCTATCCCAGACCTAACTTGCGTTATCCTCTAAAATATTTATCAAGACCAGGTTTAATTGATTGTTTCAGTGTGGACCCACATTACTACGTGATCCACACCAGAAAAAACCCAGGATCCGTTCAACAAGTATGTGAAGAATGCGAAAGTATGAGTCTGATGAGTGAAAATCCCAGGCCTAACCCAGACCTAAGATGCTTTATCCTCTAAAATATTTATCCAGAACAGGTTTCATTGAATGTTTCAGTGTGGTACCACTTTACTACGTGATCCAATCCAGAAATAGCCCAGGATCTAGCCATGAAGTATGAGAAATATGCGATAGAAAGAGCCTGATGAGGGCAAATCCTAGACCTATCCCAGACCTAACTTGCGTTATCCTCTAAAATATATATCGAAACCAGGTTTAATTGACTGTTTTGAGCGTGGTACCACATTACTACGTGATACAATGCAGAAACAGCCCAGGATCTAGCCATGAAGTATGAGAAATATGCGAAAGTATGAGCCTGATGAGGGCAAATCCTAGACGTAACCCAGACCTAACATGCGTTATCCTCTAAAATATTTATCAAGACCAGGTTTAATTGAATGTTTCAGTGTGGTACCACATTACTACGTGATCCAAACCAGACAAAAACCCAGGATCCGTTCAACAAGTATGTGAGGAATGCGAAAGTATGAGTCTGATGAGTGAAAATCCCAGGCCTAACCTAGACCTAACATGCGTTATCCTCTAAAATATTGAGCGAAACCAGGTTTAATGGACTGTTTCAGTGCGGTACCACATTACTATGTGATCCAAACCAGTAAAAACCCAGGATCTGTTCAACGAGTATGTGAAGTGTGCGAAAGTATGAGTCTGATGAGGGCAAATCCCAGACCTATCCCAGACCTAACATGCGTTATCGTCTAAAATATTTATCAAGACCAGGTTTAATTGATTGTTTCAGTGTGGACCCACATTACTACGTGATCCAAACCAGAAAAAACCCAGGATCCGTTCAACAGGTATGTGAAGAATGCGAAAGTATGAGTCTGATGAGTGAAAATCCCAGGCCTAACCTAGACCTAACATGCGTTATCCTAAAAAATATTGATCGAAACCTAGTTTAATCGACTGTTTCAGTGCGGTACCACATAACTATGTGATCCAAACCAGAAGATAACCCAGGATCTGTTCAACGAGTATGTGAAGTGTGCGAAAGTATGAGTCTGATGAGCGCAAATCCCAGACCTATCCCAGACCTAACATGCGTTATCCTCTAAAATATTTATCAAGACCAGGTTTAATTGATTGTTTCAGTGTGGACCCACATAACTAAGCGATCCAAACCAGAAAAAACCCAGGATCCGTTCAACAAGTATGTGAAGAATGCGAAAGTATGAGTCTGATGAATGAAAAAACCAGGCCTGACCTAGACCTAACATGCGTTATCCTCTAAAATATTGAGCGAAACCAGGTTTAATGGACTGTTTCAGTGTGGTACCACACTACTACGGGATCCAAACCAGAAAAAACCCAGGATCTGTTCAACAAGTATGTGAAAAACGCGACAGTATGGGCCTGATGAGGGCAAATCCCAGACCTATCCCAGACCTAACTTGCGTTGTCCTCTAAAATATTGATGGAAACCAGGTTTAATTGACTGTTTCAGTGTTGTACTTCATTACTACGTGATGCAATCCAGAAAAAGCTCAGGATCTAGCCATCCAGTATGAGAAATATGCGAAAGAATGAGCCTGATGAGAGCAAATCCCAGACCTATCCCAGACCTAACATGCGTTATCCTCAAAAATATTGTTCGAAACCTGGTTTAATCGACTGTTTCAGTGTGGTACCACATTACTATGTGATCCAAACCAGAAAATAACACAGGATCTGTTCAACGAGTATGTGAAGAAAGCGAAAGTATGAGTCTGATGAGGGCTAATCCCAGACCTATCCCAGACCTAACTTGCGATATCCTCTAAAATATTGATCGAAACCAGGTTTAATTGACTGTTTTATTGTGGTACCACACTACTACGGGATCCAAACCAGAAAAAACCCAGGATCTGTTCAACAAGTATGTGAAAAACGCGAAAGTATGAGCCTGATGAGGGCAAATCCCAGACCTATCCCAGACCTAACATGCGTTATCCTCAAAAATATAGATCGAAACCTGGTTTAATCGACTGTTTCAGTGTGGTACCATATTACTATGTGATCCAAACCAGAAAATAACCCAGGACCTGTTCAACGAGTATGTGAAGTGTGCGAAAGTATGAGTCTGATGAGGGCAAATCCCATACCTATCCCAGACCTAACATGCGTTATCCTCTAAAATATTGATCCAAACCAGGTTTAATTGACTGTTTCAGTGTGGTCCCACATTACTACGTGATCCAAACCAGAAAAAACCCAGGATCCGTTCTACAAGTATGTGAAGAATGCGAAAGTATGAGTCTGATGAGTGAGAATCCCAGGACTAACCTAGACCTAACATGCGTTATCCTCAAAAATATTGATCGAAACCTGGTTTAATCGACTGTTTCAGTGTGGTACCACATTACTATGTGATCCAAACCAGAAAATAACCCAGGATCTGTTCAACGAGTATGTGAAGTTTGCGAAAGTATGAGTCTGATGAGGTCAAATCCCAGACCTATCCCAAACCTAACTATGCGTTATCCTCTAAAATATTGATCATAACCAGGTTTAATCGACTGTTTCAGTGTGGTACCACATTACTACGTGATCCAAACCAGAAAAAACCCAGGATCCGTTCAACAAGTATGTGAAGAATGGGAAAGTATGAGTCTGATTAGTGAAAATCCCAGGCCTAACCTAGACCTAACATGCGTTATCCTCAAAAATATTGATCGAAACCTGGTTTAATCGACTGTTTCAGTGTGGTACCACATTACTATGTGATCCAAACCAGAAAATAACCCAGGATCTGTTCAACGAGTATGTGAAGTATGCGAAAGTATGAGTCTGATGAGGTCAAATCCCAGACCAATCCCAGACTTAACTGGCGTTATCCTCTAAGATATTGATGGAAACCAGGTTTAATCGACTGTTTCAGTGTGGTACCACATTACTACGTGATCCAAACCAGAAAAACCCCAAGATCAGTTCAACATGTATGAGAAGAATGCGAAAGTATGAGTCTGATGAGTGAAAATCCCAGGGCTAACCTAGACCTAACATGCGTTATCCTCTAAACAATTGATCCAAACCAGGTTTAATGGACTGTTTCAGTGTGGTACCACACTACTACGTGATACAAACCAGAAAAAACCCTCGATCAGGTCAACATGTATGTTAAAACTGCGAAAGTATGACCCTGATCAGGGCAAATCCCAGGCCTAACCTAGACCTAACATGCGCTGTCCTCTAAAATATTGATGGAAACCATGTTTAATTGACTGTTTCAGTGTTGTACTTCATTACTACGTGATCCACTCCAGAAAAAACCCAGGATCTGTTCAACGAGTATGTGAAGTGTGCGTAGGTATGAGTCTGATGAGGGCAAATCCCAGACCTATCCCAGACCTAACTTGCGTTATCCACTAAAATATTGATCGAAACCAGGTTTAACCGACTGCTTCAGTGTGGAACCACTTTACTACGTGATCCAAACCAGCAAAACCCAGTTTCAGTTCAACAAGTATGTGAAGAATGCGAAAGTATGAGTCTGATGAGTGAAAATCCCAGGCCTAACCTAGACCTAACATGCGTTGTCCTCAAAAATAGTGATCGAAACCTGGTTTTATCGACTGTTTCAGTGTGGTACCACATTACTATGTGATCCAAACCAGAAAATAACCCAGGATCTGTTCAACGAGTATGTGAAGTGTGCGAAAGTATGAGTCTGGTGAGGGCAAATCCCAGACCTATCCCAGACCTAACATGCGTTATCCTCTAAAATATTTATCAAGACCAGGTTTAATTGATTGTTTCAGTGTGGACCCACATAACTACGTGATCCAAACCAGAAAAAACCCAGGATCCGTTCAACAAGTATGTGAAGAATGCGAAAGTATGAGTCTGATGAGTGAAAATCCCAAGCCTAATCTAGACCTAACATGCGTTATCCTCAAAAATATTGATCGAAACCTGGTTTAATCGACTGTTTCAGTGTGGTACCACATTACTATGTGATCCAAACCAGAAAATAACCCAGGATCTGTTCAACGAGTATGTGAAGTGTGCGAAAGTATGAGTCTGATGAGGGCAAATCCCAGACCTATCCCAGACCTAACACGCGTTATCCTCTAAAATATTTATCAAGACCAGGTTTAATTGATTGTTTCAGTGTGGACCCACATAACTACGTGATCCAAACCAGAAAAAACCCAGGATCCGTTCAACAAGTATGTGAAGAATGCGAATGTATGAGTCTGATCAGTGAAAATCTCAGGCCTTACCTAGACCTAACTTGCGTTGTCCTCTAAAATATTGATGGAAACCAGGTTTCATTGACTGTTTCAGTGTTGTACTTCATTACTACGTGATGCAATCCAGAAAAAGCTCAGGATCTAGCCATCAAGTATGAGAAATATGCGAAAGAATGAGCCTGATGAGAGCAAATCCCAGACCTATCCCAAACCTAACTATGCGTTATCCTCTAAAATATTGATCATAACCAGGTTTAATCGACTGTTTCAGTGTGGTACCACATTACTACGTGATCCAAACCAGAAAAAACCCAGGATCCGTTCAACAAGTATGTGAAGAATGGGAAAGTATGAGTCTGATAAGTGAAAATCCCAGGCCTAACCTAGACCTAACATGCGTTATCCTCAGAAATATTGATCGAAACCTGGTTTAATCGACTGTTTCAGTGTGGTACCACATTACTATGTGATCCAAACCAGAAAATAACCCAGGATCTGTTCAACGAGTATGTGAAGTATGCGAAAGTATGAGTCTGATGAGGTCAAATCCCAGACCAATCCCAGACTTAACTTGCGTTATCCTCTAAGATATTGATGGAAACCAGGTTTAATCGACTGTTTCAGTGTGGTACCACATTACTACGTGATCCAAACCAGAAAAACCCCAAGATCAGTTCAACATGTATGAGAAGAATGCGAAAGTATGAGTCTGATGAGTGAAAATCCCAGGGCTAACCTAGACCTAACATGCGTTATCCTCTAAACAATTGATCCAAACCAGGTTTAATGGACTGTTTCAGTGTGGTACCACACTACTACGTGATACAAACCAGAAAAAACCCTCGATCAGGTCAACATGTATGTTAAAACTGCGAAAGTATGACCCTGATCAGGGCAAATCCCAGGCCTAACCTAGACCTAACATGCGCTGTCCTCTAAAATATTGATGGAAACCATGTTTAATTGACTGTTTCAGTGTTGTACTTCATTACTACGTGATCCACTCCAGAAAAAACCCAGGATCTGTTCAACGAGTATGTGAAGTGTGCGTAGGTATGAGTCTGATGAGGGCAAATCCCAGACCTATCCCAGACCTAACTTGCGTTATCCACTAAAATATTGATCGAAACCAGGTTTAACCGACTGTTTCAGTGTGGAACCACTTTACTACGTGATCCAAACCAGCAAAACCCAGTTTCAGTTCAACAAGTATGTGAAGAATGCGAAAGTATGAGTCTGATGAGTGAAAATCCCAGGCCTAACCTAGACCTAACATGCGTTGTCCTCAAAAATAGTGATCGAAACCTGGTTTTATCGACTGTTTCAGTGTGGTACCACATTACTATGTGATCCAAACCAGAAAATAACCCAGGATCTGTTCAACGAGTATGTGAAGTGTGCGAAAGTATGAGTCTGGTGAGGGCAAATCCCAGACCTATCCCAGACCTAACATGCGTTATCCTCTAAAATATTTATCAAGACCAGGTTTAATTGATTGTTTCAGTGTGGACCCACATAACTACGTGATCCAAACCAGAAAAAACCCAGGATCCGTTCAACAAGTATGTGAAGAATGCGAATGTATGAGTCTGATCAGTGAAAATCTCAGGCCTTACCTAGACCTAACTTGCGTTGTCCTCTAAAATATTGATGGAAACCAGGTTTCATTGACTGTTTCAGTGTTGTACTTCATTACTACGTGATGCAATCCAGAAAAAGCTCAGGATCTAGCCATCAAGTATGAGAAATATGCGAAAGAATGAGCCTGATGAGAGCAAATCCCAGACCTATCCCAAACCTAACTATGCGTTATCCTCTAAAATATTGATCATAACCAGGTTTAATCGACTGTTTCAGTGTGGTACCACATTACTACGTGATCCAAACCAGAAAATACCCAGGATCCGTTCAACAAGTATGTGAAGAATGGGAAAGTATGAGTCTGATAAGTGAAAATCCCAGGCCTAACCTAGACCTAACATGCGTTATCCTCAAAAATATTGATCGAAACCTGGTTTAATCGACTGTTTCAGTGTGGTACCACATTACTATGTGATCCAAACCAGAAAATAACCCAGGATCTGTTCAACGAGTATGTGAAGTTTGCGAAAGTATGAGTCTGATGAGGTCAAATCCCAGACCTATCCCAAACCTAACTATGCGTTATCCTCTAAAATATTGATCATAACCAGGTTTAATCGACTGTTTCAGTGTGGTACCACATTACTACGTGATCCAAACCAGAAAAAACCCAGGATCCGTTCAACAAGTATGTGAAGAATGGGAAAGTATGAGTCTGATAAGTGAAAATCCCAGGCCTAACCTAGACCTAACATGCGTTATCCTCAGAAATATTGATCGAAACCTGGTTTAATCGACTGTTTCAGTGTGGTACCACATTACTATGTGATCCAAACCAGAAAATAACCCAGGATCTGTTCAACGAGTATGTGAAGTATGCGAAAGTATGAGTCTGATGAGGTCAAATCCCAGACCAATCCCAGACTTAACTTGCGTTATCCTCTAAGATATTGATGGAAACCAGGTTTAATCGACTGTTTCAGTGTGGTACCACATTACTACGTGATCCAAACCAGAAAAACCCCAAGATCAGTTCAACATGTATGAGAAGAATGCGAAAGTATGAGTCTGATGAGTGAAAATCCCAGGGCTAACCTAGACCTAACATGCGTTATCCTCTAAACAATTGATCCAAACCAGGTTTAATGGACTGTTTCAGTGTGGTACCACACTACTACGTGATACAAACCAGAAAAAACCCTCGATCAGGTCAACATGTATGTTAAAACTGCGAAAGTATGACCCTGATCAGGGCAAATCCCAGGCCTAACCTAGACCTAACATGCGCTGTCCTCTAAAATATTGATGGAAACCATGTTTAATTGACTGTTTCAGTGTTGTACTTCATTACTACGTGATCCACTCCAGAAAAAACCCAGGATCTGTTCAACGAGTATGTGAAGTGTGCGTAGGTATGAGTCTGATGAGGGCAAATCCCAGACCTATCCCAGACCTAACTTGCGTTATCCACTAAAATATTGATCGAAACCAGGTTTAACCGACTGTTTCAGTGTGGAACCACTTTACTACGTGATCCAAACCAGCAAAACCCAGTTTCAGTTCAACAAGTATGTGAAGAATGCGAAAGTATGAGTCTGATGAGTGAAAATCCCAGGCCTAACCTAGACCTAACATGCGTTGTCCTCAAAAATAGTGATCGAAACCTGGTTTTATCGACTGTTTCAGTGTGGTACCACATTACTATGTGATCCAAACCAGAAAATAACCCAGGATCTGTTCAACGAGTATGTGAAGTGTGCGAAAGTATGAGTCTGGTGAGGGCAAATCCCAGACCTATCCCAGACCTAACATGCGTTATCCTCTAAAATATTTATCAAGACCAGGTTTAATTGATTGTTTCAGTGTGGACCCACATAACTACGTGATCCAAACCAGAAAAAACCCAGGATCCGTTCAACAAGTATGTGAAGAATGCGAATGTATGAGTCTGATCAGTGAAAATCTCAGGCCTTACCTAGACCTAACTTGCGTTGTCCTCTAAAATATTGATGGAAACCAGGTTTCATTGACTGTTTCAGTGTTGTACTTCATTACTACGTGATGCAATCCAGAAAAAGCTCAGGATCTAGCCATCAAGTATGAGAAATATGCGAAAGAATGAGCCTGATGAGAGCAAATCCCAGACCTATCCCAAACCTAACTATGCGTTATCCTCTAAAATATTGATCATAACCAGGTTTAATCGACTGTTTCAGTGTGGTACCACATTACTACGTGATCCAAACCAGAAAATACCCAGGATCCGTTCAACAAGTATGTGAAGAATGGGAAAGTATGAGTCTGATAAGTGAAAATCCCAGGCCTAACCTAGACCTAACATGCGTTATCCTCAAAAATATTGATCGAAACCTGGTTTAATCGACTGTTTCAGTGTGGTACCACATTACTATGTGATCCAAACCAGAAAATAACCCAGGATCTGTTCAACGAGTATGTGAAGTTTGCGAAAGTATGAGTCTGATGAGGTCAAATCCCAGACCTATCCCAAACCTAACTATGCGTTATCCTCTAAAATATTGATCATAACCAGGTTTAATCGACTGTTTCAGTGTGGTACCACATTACTACGTGATCCAAACCAGAAAAAACCCAGGATCCGTTCAACAAGTATGTGAAGAATGGGAAAGTATGAGTCTGATAAGTGAAAATCCCAGGCCTAACCTAGACCTAACATGCGTTATCCTCAGAAATATTGATCGAAACCTGGTTTAATCGACTGTTTCAGTGTGGTACCACATTACTATGTGATCCAAACCAGAAAATAACCCAGGATCTGTTCAACGAGTATGTGAAGTATGCGAAAGTATGAGTCTGATGAGGTCAAATCCCAGACCAATCCCAGACTTAACTTGCGTTATCCTCTAAGATATTGATGGAAACCAGGTTTAATCGACTGTTTCAGTGTGGTACCACATTACTACGTGATCCAAACCTGAAAAACCCCAAGATCAGTTCAACATGTATGAGAAGAATGCGAAAGTATGAGTCTGATGAGTGAAAATCCCAGGGCTAACCTATACCTAACATGCGTTATCCTCTAAACAATTGATCCAAACCAGGTTTAATGGACTGTTTCAGTGTGGTACCACACTACTACGTGATACAAACCAGAAAAAACCCTCGATCAGGTCAACATGTATGTTAAAACTGCGAAAGTATGACCCTGATCAGGGCAAATCCCAGGCCTAACCTAGACCTAACATGCGCTGTCCTCTAAAATATTGATGGAAACCATGTTTAATTGACTGTTTCAGTGTTGTACTTCATTACTACGTGATCCACTCCAGAAAAAACCCAGGATCTGTTCAACGAGTATGTGAAGTGTGCGTAGGTATGAGTCTGATGAGGGCAAATCCCAGACCTATCCCAGACCTAACTTGCGTTATCCACTAAAATATTGATCGAAACCAGGTTTAACCGACTGTTTCAGTGTGGAACCACTTTACTACGTGATCCAAACCAGCAAAACCCAGTTTCAGTTCAACAAGTATGTGAAGAATGCGAAAGTATGAGTCTGATGAGTGAAAATCCCAGGCCTAACCTAGACCTAACATGCGTTGTCCTCAAAAATAGTGATCGAAACCTGGTTTTATCGACTGTTTCAGTGTGGTACCACATTACTATGTGATCCAAACCAGAAAATAACCCAGGATCTGTTCAACGAGTATGTGAAGTGTGCGAAAGTATGAGTCTGGTGAGGGCAAATCCCAGACCTATCCCAGACCTAACATGCGTTATCCTCTAAAATATTTATCAAGACCAGGTTTAATTGATTGTTTCAGTGTGGACCCACATAACTACGTGATCCAAACCAGAAAAAACCCAGGATCCGTTCAACAAGTATGTGAAGAATGCGAAAGTATGAGTCTGATGAGTGAAAATCCCAAGCCTAATCTAGACCTAACATGCGTTATCCTCAAAAATATTGATCGAAGCCAAGTTTAATCGACTGTTTCAGTGTGGAACCAAATTACTACGTGATCCAAGCCAGAAAAAAACCCAGGATCTTGTCAACGAGTATGTGAAGTGTGCGAAAGTATGAGTCTGATTAGGGCTAATCCCAGACCTATCCCAGACCTAGCTTGCGTGATCCTGTAAAATATTGATCGAAACCAGGTTTAATTGACTGTTTTAGTGTGGTACCACATTACTACGTGATCCAAACCAGAAAAAACCCAGGATCTGTTTAACAAGTATGTGAAAATCGCGAAACTGTGAGCCTGATGAGGGCAGATCTTAGACCTAACCCAGACCTAAGATGCGTTATCCTCTAAAATATTTATCCAGAACAGGTTTCATTGAATGTTTCAGTGTGGTACCACTTTACTACGTGATCGAATCCAGAAATAGCCCAGGATCTAGCCATGAAGTATGAGAAATATGCGATAGTAAGAGCCTGATGAGGGCAAATCCTAGACCTATCCCAGACCTAACATGAGTTATCCTCTAAAATATTGATCGTAACCAGGTTTTATTGACTGTTTCAGCGTGATACCACATTACTACGTGATACAATGCAGAAACAGCCCAGGATCTAGCCATGAAGTATGAGAAATATGCGAAAGCATGAGCCTGATAAGGGCATATCCTAGACGTAACCCAGACCTAACATGCGTTATCCTCTAAAATATTTATCAAGACCAGGTTTAATTGAATGTTTCAGTGTGGTACCACATTACTACGTGATCCAAACCAGAAAAAACCCAGGATCCGTTCAACAAGTATGTGAAGAATGCGAAAGTATGAGTCTGATGAGTGAAAATCCCAGGCCTAACCTAGACCTAACATGCGTTATCCTCTAAAATATTGATCGAAACCTGGTTTAATCGACTGTTTCAGTGTGGTACCACATTACTATGTGATCCAAACCAGAAAATAACCCAGGATCTGTTCAACGAGTATGTGAAGTGTGCGAAAGTATGAGTCTGATGAGGTCAAATCCCAGACCAATCCCAGACTTAACATGCGTTATCCTCTAAAATATTTATCAAGACCAGGTTTAATTGATTGTTTCAGTGTGGACCCACACTACTACGTGATCCAAACCAGAAAAAACCCAGCATCCGTTCAACAAGTATGTGAAGAATGCGAAAGTATGAGTCTGATGAGTGAAAATACCAGGCCTAACCTAGACCTAACATGCGTTATCCTCAAAAATATTGATCGAAACCTGGTTTAAACGACTGTTTCAGTGTGGTACCACATTACTATGTGATCCAATCCAGAAAATAACCCAGGATCTGTTCAACGAGTATGTGAAGTGTGCGAACGTATGAGTCTGATGAGGTCAAATCCCAGAACAATCCCAGACTTAACTTGCGTTATCCTCTAAGATATTGATCGAAACCAGGTTTAATCGACTGTTTCCGTGTGGTACCACATTACTACGTGATCCAATCCAGAAAAACCCCAAGATCAGTTCAACATGTATGAGAAGAATGCGAAAGTATGAGTCTGATGAGTGAAAATCCCAGGGCTAACCTAGACCTAACATGCGTTATCCTCTAAACAATTGATCCAAACCAGGTTTAATGGACTGTTTCAGTGTGGTACCACACTACTACGTGATACAAACCAGAAAAAACCCAGGATCTGTTCAACAAGTATGAGAAGAATGCGAAAGTATGAGTCTGATGAGTGAAAATCCCAGGGCTAACCTAGACCTAACATGCGTTATCCTCTAAACAATTGATCCAAACCAGGTTTAATGGACTGTTTCAGTGTTGTACTTCATTACTACGTGATCCAATCCAGAATAAGCCCAGGATCTAGCCATCAAGTATGAGAAATATGCGAAACAATGAGCCTGATGAGAGAAAATCCCAGACCTAACCTAGACCTAACATGAATTATTCTCTAAAATATTGGTCGAAACCAGGTTTAATTGACTGATTCAGTGTGGTCCCACATTACTACGTGATCCAAACCAGAAAAAACCCAGGATCCGTTCAACAAGTATGTGAAGAATGCGAAAGTATGAGTGTGATGTGTGAAAATCCCAGGCCTAACCTAGACCTAACATGCGTTATCCTCAAAAATATTGATCGAAACGTGGTTTAATCGACTCTTTCAGTGTGGTGCCACATTACTATGCGATCCAAACCAGAAAATAACCCAGGATCTGTTCAACGAGTATGTGAAGTGTGAGAAAGTATGAGTCTGATGAGGTCAAATCCCAGACCAATCCCAGACTTAACTTGCGTTATCCTCTAAAATATTGATCGAAAGCAGGTTTAATCGACTGTTTCAGTGTGGTACCACATTACTACGTGATCCAAACCAGAAAAAACCCAGGATCACTTCAACAAGTATAAGAAGAATGCGAAAGTATGAGTCTGATGAGTGAAAATCCCAGGGCTAACCTAGACCTAACATGCGTTATCCTCTAAAATATTGATCCAAACCAGGTTTAATGGACTGATTCAGTGTGGTACCACATTACTACGTGATACAAGCCAGACATAACACAGGATCCGTTCAACAAGTATGTGAGGAATGCGAAAGTATGAGTCTGATGAGTGAAAATCCCAGGCCTAACCTAGACCTAACATGCGTTATCCTCAAAAATATTGATCGAAACCTGGTTTAATCGACTGTTTCAGTTTGGTACCACATTACTATGTGATCCAAACCAGAAAATAACCCAGGATCTGTTCAACGAGTATGTGAAGTGTGCGAAAGTATGAGTCTGATGAGGACAAATCCCAGACCTATCCCAGACCTAACATGCGTTATCCTCTAAAATATTTATCAAGACCAGGTTTAATTGATTGTTTCAGTGTGGACCCACATTACTACGTGATCCAAACCAGAAAAAACCCAGGATCCGTTCAACAAGTATGTGAAGAATGCGAAAGTATGAGTCTGATGAGTGAAAATCCCAGGCCTAACCTAGACCTAACATGCGTTATCCTCAAAAATATTGATCGAAACCTGGTTTAATCGACTGTTTCAGTGTGGTACCACATTACTATGTGATACAAACCAGAAAATAACCCAGGATCTGTTCAACGAGTATGTGAAAAACGAGAAACTGTGAGCCTGATGAAGGCAAATCTTAGACCTAACCCAGACCTGAGATGCGTTGTCCTCTAAAATATTTATCCAGACCAGGTTTCATTGAATGTTTCAGTGTGGTACCACTTTACTACGTGATCGAATCCAGAAATAGCCCAGGATCTAGCCATGAAGTATGAGAAATGTGCGATAGTAAGAGCCTGATGAGGGCAAATCCTAGACCTATCCCAGACCTAACTTGCGTTATCCTCTAAAATATTGATCGAAACCAGGTTTTATTGACTGTTTCAGCGTGGTACCACATTACTACGTGATACAATGCAGAAACAGCCCAGGATCTAGCCATGAAGTATGAGAAATATGCGAAAGTATGAGCCTGATAAGGGCATATCCTAGACGTAACCCAGACCTAACATGCGTTATCCTCTAAAATATTTATCCAGAACAGGTTTCGTTGAATGTTTCAGTGTGGTACCACTTTACTACGTGATCGAATCCAGAAATAGCCCAGGATCTAGCCATGAAGTATGAGAAATATGCGATAGTAAGAGCCTGATGAGGGCAAATCCTAGACCTATCCCAGACCTAACTTGCGTTATCCTCTAAAATATTGATCGAAACCAGGTTTTATTGTCTGTTTCAGCGTGGTACCACATTACTACGTGATACAATGCAGAAACAGCCCAGGATCTAGCCATGAAGTATGAGAAATATGCGAAAGTATGAGCCTGATAAGGGCATATCCAGGACGTAACCCAGACCTAACATGCGTTATCCTCTAAAATATTTATCAAGACCAGGTTTAATTGAATGTTTCAGTGTGGTACCACATTACTACGTGATCCAAACCAGAAAAAACCCAGGATCCGTTCAACAAGTATGTGAAGAATGCGAAAGTATGAGTCTGATGAGTGAAAATCCCAGGCCTAACCTAGACCTAACATGCGTTATCCTCTAAAATATTGATCGAAACCTGGTTTAATCGACTGTTTCAGTGTGGTACCACATTACTATGTGATCCAAACCAGAAAATAACCCAGGATCTGTTCAACGAGTATGTGAAGTGTGCGAATGTATGAGTCTGATGAGGTCAAATCCCAGACCAATCCCAGACTTAACATGCGTTATCCTCTAATATATTTATCAAGACCAGGTTTAATTGATTGTTTCAGTGTGGACCCACACTACTACGTGATCCAAACCAGAAAAAACCCAGCATCCGTTCAACAAGTATGTGAAGAATGCGAAAGAATGAGTCTGATGAGTGAGAATCCCAGACCAATCCCAGACTTAACTTGCGTTATCCTCTAAAATATTGATCGAAACCAGGTTTAATCGACAGTTTCAGTGTGGTACCACACTACTACGTGATACAAACCAGAAAATAACCCAGGATCTGTTCAACGAGTATGTGAAGTGTGCGAAAGTATGAGTCTGATGAGGTCAAATCCCAGACCTATCCCAGACCTAACTTGCGTTGTCCTCTAAGATATTGATGGAAACCAGGTTTAATTGACTGTTTCAGTGTTGTACTTCATTACTACGTGATGCAATCCAGAAAAAGCCCAGGATCTAGCCATCAAGTATCAGAAATATCCGAAAGAACGAGCCTGATGAGAGCAAATCCCAGACCTAACCTAGACCTAACATGAATTATTCTCTAAAATATTGATCGCAACCAGGTTTAATCGACAGTTTCAGTGTGGTACCACATTACTATGTGATCCAAACCAGAAAATAACCCAGGATCTGTTCAACGAGTATGTGAAGTGTGCGAAAGTATGAGTCTGATGAGGTCAAATCCCAGACCTATCCCAAACCTAACTATGCGTTATCCTCTAAAATATTGATCATAACCAGGTTTAATCGACTGTTTCAGTGTGGTACCACATTACTACGTGATCCAAACCAGAAAAAACCCAGGATCCGTTCAACAAGTATGTGAAGAATGCGAAAGTATGAGTCTGATGAGTGAAAATCCCAGGCCTAACCTAGACCTAACATGCGTTATCCTCAAAAATATTGATCGAAACCTGGTTTAATCGACTGTTTCAGTGTGGTACCACATTACTATGTGATACAAACCAGAAAATAACCCAGGATCTGTTCAACGAGTATGTGAAAAACGCGAAACTGTGAGCCTGATGAAGGCAAATCTTAGACCTAACCCAGACCTGAGATGCGTTGTCCTCTAAAATATTTATCCAGACCAGGTTTCATTGAATGTTTCAGTGTGGTACCACTTTACTACGTGATCGAATCCAGAAATAGCCCAGGATCTAGCCATGAAGTATGAGAAATGTGCGATAGTAAGAGCCTGATGAGGGCAAATCCTAGACCTATCCCAGACCTAACTTGCGTTATCCTCTAAAATATTGATCGAAACCAGGTTTTATTGACTGTTTCAGCGTGGTACCACATTACTACGTGATACAATGCAGAAACAGCCCAGGATCTAGCCATGAAGTATGAGAAATATGCGAAAGTATGAGCCTGATAAGGGCATATCCTAGACGTAACCCAGACCTAACATGCGTTATCCTCTAAAATATTTATCCAGAACAGGTTTCGTTGAATGTTTCAGTGTGGTACCACTTTACTACGTGATCGAATCCAGAAATAGCCCAGGATCTAGCCATGAAGTATGAGAAATATGCGATAGTAAGAGCCTGATGAGGGCAAATCCTAGACCTATCCCAGACCTAACTTGCGTTATCCTCTAAAATATTGATCGAAACCAGGTTTTATTGTCTGTTTCAGCGTGGTACCACATTACTACGTGATACAATGCAGAAACAGCCCAGGATCTAGCCATGAAGTATGAGAAATATGCGAAAGTATGAGCCTGATAAGGGCATATCCAGGACGTAACCCAGACCTAACATGCGTTATCCTCTAAAATATTTATCAAGACCAGGTTTAATTGAATGTTTCAGTGTGGTACCACATTACTACGTGATCCAAACCAGAAAAAACCCAGGATCCGTTCAACAAGTATGTGAAGAATGCGAAAGTATGAGTCTGATGAGTGAAAATCCCAGGCCTAACCTAGACCTAACATGCGTTATCCTCTAAAATATTGATCGAAACCTGGTTTAATCGACTGTTTCAGTGTGGTACCACATTACTATGTGATCCAAACCAGAAAATAACCCAGGATCTGTTCAACGAGTATGTGAAGTGTGCGAATGTATGAGTCTGATGAGGTCAAATCCCAGACCAATCCCAGACTTAACATGCGTTATCCTCTAATATATTTATCAAGACCAGGTTTAATTGATTGTTTCAGTGTGGACCCACACTACTACGTGATCCAAACCAGAAAAAACCCAGCATCCGTTCAACAAGTATGTGAAGAATGCGAAAGAATGAGTCTGATGAGTGAGAATCCCAGACCAATCCCAGACTTAACTTGCGTTATCCTCTAAAATATTGATCGAAACCAGGTTTAATCGACAGTTTCAGTGTGGTACCACACTACTACGTGATACAAACCAGAAAATAACCCAGGATCTGTTCAACGAGTATGTGAAGTGTGCGAAAGTATGAGTCTGATGAGGTCAAATCCCAGACCTATCCCAGACCTAACTTGCGTTGTCCTCTAAGATATTGATGGAAACCAGGTTTAATTGACTGTTTCAGTGTTGTACTTCATTACTACGTGATGCAATCCAGAAAAAGCCCAGGATCTAGCCATCAAGTATCAGAAATATCCGAAAGAACGAGCCTGATGAGAGCAAATCCCAGACCTAACCTAGACCTAACATGAATTATTCTCTAAAATATTGATCGCAACCAGGTTTAATCGACAGTTTCAGTGTGGTACCACATTACTATGTGATCCAAACCAGAAAATAACCCAGGATCTGTTCAACGAGTATGTGAAGTGTGCGAAAGTATGAGTCTGATGAGGTCAAATCCCAGACCTATCCCAAACCTAACTATGCGTTATCCTCTAAAATATTGATCATAACCAGGTTTAATCGACTGTTTCAGTGTGGTACCACATTACTACGTGATCCAAACCAGAAAAAACCCAGGATCCGTTCAACAAGTATGTGAAGAATGCGAAAGTATGAGTCTGATGGGTGAAAATACCAGGCCTAACCTAGACCTAACATGCGTTATCCTCAAAAATATTGATCGAAACCTGGTTTAATCGACTGTTTCAGTGTGGTACCACATTGCTATGTGATCCACACCAGAAAATAACCCAGGATCTGTTCAACGAGTATGTGAAGTGTGCGAACGTATGAGTCTGATGAGGTCAAATCCCAGAACAATCCCAGACTTAACTTGCGTTATCCTCTAAGATATTGATCGAAACCAGGTTTAATCGACTGTTTCCGTGTGGTACCACATTACTACGTGATCCAATCCAGAAAAACCCCAAGATCAGTTCAACATGTATGAGAAGAATGCGAAAGTATGAGTCTGATGAGTGAAAATCCCAGGGCTAACCTAGACCTAACATGCGTTATCCTCTAAACAATTGATCCAAACCAGGTTTAATGGACTGTTTCAGTGTGGTACCACACTACTACGTGATACAAACCAGAAAAAACCCAGGATCTGTTCAACAAGTATGAGAAGAATGCGAAAGTATGAGTCTGATGAGTGAAAATCCCAGGGCTAACCTAGACCTAACATGCGTTATCCTCAAATATATTGATGGAAACCAGGTTTAACTGACTGTTTCAGTGTTGTACATCATTACTACGTGATCCAATCCAGAAAGAGCCCAGGATCTAGCCATCAAGTATGAGAAATATGCGAAAGAATGAGCCTGATGAGAGAAAATCCCAGACCTAACCTAGACCTAACATGAATTATTCTCTAAAATATTGGTCGAAACCAGGTTTAATTGACTGATTCAGTGTGTTCCCACATTACTATGTGATCCAAACCAGAAAATAACCCAGGATCTGTTCAACGAGTATGTGAAGTGTGCGAAAGTATGAGTCTGATGAGGGTAAATCCCAGACCTATCCCAGACCTAACACGCGTTATCCTCTAAAATATTTATCAAGACCAGGTTTAATTGATTGTTTCAGTGTGGACCCACATAACTACGTGATCCAAACCAGAAAAAACCCAGGATCCGTTCAACAAGTATGTGAAGAATGGGAAAGTATGAGTCTGATAAGTGAAAATCCCAGGCCTAACCTAGACCTAACATGCGTTATCCTCAAAAATATTGATCGAAACCTGGTTTAATCGACTGTTTCAGTGTGGTACCACATTACTATGTGATCCAAACCAGAAAATAACCCAGGATCGTTTCAACGAGTATGTGAAGTTTGCGAAAGTATGAGTCTGATGAGGTCAAATCCCAGACCTATCCCAAACCTAACTATGCGTTATCCTCTAAAATATTGATCATAACCAGGTTTAATCGACTGTTTCAGTGTGGTACCACATTACTACGTGATCCAAACCAGAAAAAACCCAGGATCCGTTCAACAAGTATGTGAAGAATGGGAAAGTATGAGTCTGATAAGTGAAAATCCCAGGCCTAACCTAGACCTAACATGCGTTATCCTCAGAAATATTGATCGAAACCTGGTTTAATCGACTGTTTCAGTGTGGTACCACATTACTATGTGATCCAAACCAGAAAATAACCCAGGATCTGTTCAACGAGTATGTGAAGTATGCGAAAGTATGAGTCTGATGAGGTCAAATCCCAGACCAATCCCAGACTTAACTTGCGTTATCCTCTAAGATATTGATGGAAACCAGGTTTAATCGACTGTTTCAGTGTGGTACCACATTACTACGTGATCCAAACCAGAAAAACCCCAAGATCAGTTCAACATGTATGAGAAGAATGCGAAAGTATGAGTCTGATGAGTGAAAATCCCAAGGCTAACCTAGACCTAACATGCGTTATCCTCTAAACAATTGATCCAAACCAGGTTTAATGGACTGTTTCAGTGTGGTACCACACTACTACGTGATACAAACCAGAAAAAACCCTCGATCAGGTCAACATGTATGTTAAAACTGCGAAAGTATGACCCTGATCAGGGCAAATCCCAGGCCTAACCTAGACCTAACATGCGCTGTCCTCTAAAATATTGATGGAAACCATGTTTAATTGACTGTTTCAGTGTTGTACTTCATTACTACGTGATCCACTCCAGAAAAAACCCAGGATCTGTTCAACGAGTATGTGAAGTGTGCGTAGGTATGAGTCTGATGAGGGCAAATCCCAGACCTATCCCAGACCTAACTTGCGTTATCCACTAAAATATTGATCGAAACCAGGTTTAACCGACTGTTTCAGTGTGGAACCACTTTACTACGTGATCCAAACCAGCAAAACCCAGTTTCAGTTCAACAAGTATGTGAAGAATGCGAAAGTATGAGTCTGATGAGTGAAAATCCCAGGCCTAACCTAGACCTAACATGCGTTGTCCTCAAAAATAGTGATCGAAACCTGGTTTTATCGACTGTTTCAGTGTGGTACCACATTACTATGTGATCCAAACCAGAAAATAACCCAGGATCTGTTCAACGAGTATGTGAAGTGTGCGAAAGTATGAGTCTGGTGAGGGCAAATCCCAGACCTATCCCAGACCTAACATGCGTTATCCTCTAAAATATTTATCAAGACCAGGTTTAATTGATTGTTTCAGTGTGGACCCACATAACGACGTGATCCAAACCAGAAAAAACCCAGGATCCGTTCAACAAGTATGTGAAGAATGCGAAAGTATGAGTCTGATGAGTGAAAATCCCAAGCCTAATCTAGACCTAACATGCGTTATCCTCAAAAATATTGATCGAAACCTGGTTTAATCGACTGTTTCAGTGTGGTACCACATTACTATGTGATCCAAACCAGAAAATAACCCAGGATCTGTTCAACGAGTATGTGAAGTGTGCGAAAGTATGAGTCTGATGAGGGCAAATCCCAGACCTATCCCAGACCTAACACGCGTTATCCTCTAAAATATTTATCAAGACCAGGTTTAATTGATTGTTTCAGTGTGGACCCACATAACTACGTGATCCAAACCAGAAAAAGCCCAGGATCCGTTCAACAAGTATGTGAAGAATGCGAATGTATGAGTCTGATCAGTGAAAATCTCAGGCCTTACCTAGACCTAACTTGCGTTGTCCTCTAAAATATTGATGGAAACCAGGTTTCATTGACTGTTTCAGTGTGGTACTACATTACTACGTGATGCAATCCAGAAAAAGCTCAGGATCTAGCCATCAAGTATGAGAAATATGCGAAAGAATGAGCCTGATGAGAGCAAATCCCAGACCTATCCCAGACCTAACTTGCGTTATCCTCCAAAATATTTATCAAGGCCAGGTTTAATTGAATGTTTCAGTGTGGTACCACATTACTATGTGATCCAAACCAGAAAATAACGCAGGATCTGTTCAACGAGTATGTGAAGTGTGCGAAAGTATGAGTCTGATGAGGGCAAATCCCAGACCTATCCCGGACCTAACATGCGTTATCCTCTAAAATATTTATCAAGACCAGGTTTAATTGATTGTTTCAGTGTGGACCCACATTACTACGTGAACCAAACCAGAAAAAACCCAGGATCCGTTCAACAAGTATGTGAAAAACGCGAAAGTATGAGCCTGATGAGGGCAAATCCCAGACCTATCCCAGACCTAACTTGCGTTATCCTCTAAAATATTGATCGAAGCCAAGTTTAATCGACTGTTTCAGTGTGGAACCAAATTACTACGTGATCCAAGCCAGAAAAAAACCCAGGATCTTGTCAACGAGTATGTGAAGTGTGCGAAAGTATGAGTCTGATTAGGGCTAATCCCAGACCTATCCCAGACCTAGCTCGCGTGATCCTGTAAAATATTGATCGAAACCAGGTTTAATTGACTGTTTTAGTGTGGTACCACATTACTACGTGATCCAAACCAGAAAAAACCCAGGATCTGTTTAACAAGTATGTGAAAAACGCGAAACTGTGAGCCTGATGAGGGCAGATCTTAGACCTAACCCAGACCTAAGATGCGTTATCCTCTAAAATATTTATCCAGAACAGGTTTCATTGAATGTTTCAGTGTGGTACCACTTTACTACGTGATCGAATCCAGAAATAGCCCAGGATCTAGCCATGAAGTATG
This sequence comes from Colletes latitarsis, assembly GCF_051014445.1. Classification (NCBI taxonomy): domain Eukaryota; kingdom Metazoa; phylum Arthropoda; class Insecta; order Hymenoptera; family Colletidae; genus Colletes; species Colletes latitarsis. The sequence continues at coordinate 15,867,235 of NW_027488366.1, forward strand.
AGAAATATGCGATAGTAAGAGCCTGATGAGGGCAAATCCTAGACCTATCCCAGACCTAACTTGAGTTATCCTCTAAAATATTGATCGTAACCAGGTTTTATTGACTGTTTCAGCGTGATACCACATTACTACGTGATACAATGCAGAAACAGCCCAGGATCTAGCCATGAAGTATGAGAAATATGCGAAAGCATGAGCCTGATAAGGGCATATCCTAGACGTAACCCAGACCTAACATGCGTTATCCTCTAAAATATTTATCAAGACCAGGTTTAATTGAATGTTTCAGTGTGGTACCACATTACTACGTGATCCAAACCAGAAAAAACCCAGGATCCGTTCAACAAGTATGTGAAGAATGCGAAAGTATGAGTCTGATGAGTGAAAATCCCAGGCCTAACCTAGACCTAACATGCGTTATCCTCTAAAATATTGATCGAAACCTGGTTTAATCGACTGTTTCAGTGTGGTACCACATTACTATGTGATCCAAACCAGAAAATAACCCAGGATCTGTTCAACGAGTATGTGAAGTGTGCGAAAGTATGAGTCTGATGAGGTCAAATCCCAGACCAATCCCAGACTTAACATGCGTTATCCTCTAAAATATTTATCAAGACCAGGTTTAATTGATTGTTTCAGTGTGGACCCACACTACTACGTGATCCAAACCAGAAAAAACCCAGCATCCGTTCAACAAGTATGTGAAGAATGCGAAAGTATGAGTCTGATGAGTGAAAATACCAGGCCTAACCTAGACCTAACATGCGTTATCCTCAAAAATATTGATCGAAACCTGGTTTAATCGACTGTTTCAGTGTGGTACCACATTACTATGTGATCCAATCCAGAAAATAACCCAGGATCTGTTCAACGAGTATGTGAAGTGTGCGAACGTATGAGTCTGATGAGGTCAAATCCCAGAACAATCCCAGACTTAACTTGCGTTATCCTCTAAGATATTGATCGAAACCAGGTTTAATCGACTGTTTCCGTGTGGTACCACATTACTACGTGATCCAATCCAGAAAAACCCCAAGATCAGTTCAACATGTATGAGAAGAATGCGAAAGTATGAGTCTGATGAGTGAAAATCCCAGGGCTAACCTAGACCTAACATGCGTTATCCTCTAAACAATTGATCCAAACCAGGTTTAATGGACTGTTTCAGTGTGGTACCACACTACTACGTGATACAAACCAGAAAAAACCCAGGATCTGTTCAACAAGTATGAGAAGAATGCGAAAGTATGAGTCTGATGAGTGAAAATCCCAGGGCTAACCTAGACCTAACATGCGTTATCCTCTAAACAATTGATCCAAACCAGGTTTAATGGACTGTTTCAGTGTTGTACTTCATTACTACGTGATCCAATCCAGAATAAGCCCAGGATCTAGCCATCAAGTATGAGAAATATGCGAAACAATGAGCCTGATGAGAGAAAATCCCAGACCTAACCTATACCTAACATGAATTATTCTCTAAAATATTGGTCGAAACCAGGTTTAATTGACTGATTCAGTGTGGTCCCACATTACTACGTGATCCAAACCAGAAAAAACCCAGGATCCGTTCAACAAGTATGTGAAGAATGCGAAAGTATGAGTGTGATGTGTGAAAATCCCAGGCCTAACCTAGACCTAACATGCGTTATCCTCAAAAATATTGATCGAAACGTGGTTTAATCGACTCTTTCAGTGTGGTGCCACATTACTATGTGATCCAAACCAGAAAATAACCCAGGATCTGTTCAACGAGTATGTGAAGTGTGAGAAAGTATGAGTCTGATGAGGTCAAATCCCAGACCAATCCCAGACTTAACTTGCGTTATCCTCTAAAATATTGATCGAAAGCAGGTTTAATCGACTGTTTCAGTGTGGTACCACATTACTATGTGATCCAAACCAGAAAATAACCCAGGATCTGTTCAACGAGTATGTGAAGTGTGCGAAAGTATGAGTCTGATGAGGACAAATCCCAGACCTATCCCAGACCTAACATGCGTTATCCTCTAAAATATTTATCAAGACCAGGTTTAATTGATTGTTTCAGTGTGGACCCACATTACTACGTGATCCAAACCAGAAAAAACCCAGGATCCGTTCAACAAGTATGTGAAGAATGCGAAAGCATGAGTCTGATGAGTGAAAATCCCAGGCCTAACCTAGACCTAACATGCGTTGTCCTCTAAAATATTTATCCAGACCAGGTTTCATTGAATGTTTCAGTGTGGTACCACATTACTATGTGATCCAAACCAGAAAATAACGCAGGATCTGTTCAACGAGTATGTGAAGTGTGCGAAAGTATGAGTCTGATGAGGGCAAATCCCAGACCTATCCCGGACCTAACATGCGTTATCCTCTATAATATTTACCAAGACCAGGTTTAATTGATTGTTTCAGTGTGGATCCACATTACTACGTGAACCAAACCAGAAAAAACCCAGGATCCGTTCAACAAGTATGTGAGAAACGCGAAAGTATGAGCCTGATGAGGGCAAATCCCAGACCTATCCCAGACCTAACATGCGTTATCCTCTAAAATATTTATCAAGACCAGGTTTAATTGATTGTTTCAGTGTGGACCCACATTACTACGTGATCCAAACCAGAAAAAACCCAGGATCCTTTCAACAAGTATGTGAAGAATCCGAAAGTATGAGTCTGATGAGTGAAAATCCCAGGACTGACCTAGACCTAACATGCGTTATCCTCTAAAATATTGAGCGAAACCAGGTTTAATGGACTGTTTCAGTGTGGTACCACACTACTACGTGATCCAAACTAGAAAAAACCCAGGATCCGTTCAACAAGTATGTGAAGTGTGCGAAATTATGAGCCTGATGAGAGCAAATCCCAGACCTAACCTAGACCTAACATGAGTTATTCTCTAAAATATTGGTCGAAACCAGGTTTAATTGACTGTTTCAGTGTGGCCCCACATTACTACGTGACCCAAACCAGGAAAAACCCAGGATCCGTTCAACAAGTATGTGAAAAACGCGAAACTGTGAGCCTGATGAGGGCAAATCTTAGACCTAACCCAGACCTAAGATGCGTTATCCTCTAAAATATTTATCCAGAACAGGTTTCATTGATTGTTTCAGTGTGGTACCACTTTACTACGTGATCCAATCCAGAAATAGCCCAGGATCTAGCCATGAAGTATGAGAAATATGCGATAGTAAGAGCCTGATGAGGGCAAATCCTAGACCTATCCCAGACCTAACTAACGTTATCCTCTAAAATATTGATCGAAACCAGGTTTTATTGACTGTTTCAGCGTGGTACCACATTACTACATGATACAATGCAGAAACAGCCCAGGATCTAGCCATGAAGTATGAGAAATATGCGAAAGTATGAGCCTGATGAGGGCAAATCCTAGACGTAACCCAGACCTAACATGCGTTATCCTCTAAAATATTTATCAAGACCAGGTTTAATTGAATGCTTCAGTGTGGTACCACATTACTATGTGATCCAAACCAGAAAATAACCCAGGATCTGTTCAACGAGTATGTGAAGTGTGCGAAAGTATGAGTCTGATGAGGTCAAATCCCGGACCAATCCCAGACTTGACTTGCGTTATCCTCTAAAATATTGATCGAAACCAGGTTTAATCGACTGTTTCAGTGTGGTACCACATTACTACGTGATCCAAACCAGAAAAAACCCAGGATCAGTTCAACAAGTATAAGAAGAATGCGAAAGTATGAGTCTGATGAGTGAAAATCCCAGGGCTAACCTAGACCTAACATGCGTTATCCTCTAAAATATTGATCGAAACCTGGTTTAATCGACTGTCTCAGTTTGGTACCACATTACTATGTGATCCAAACCAGAAAATAACCCAGGATCTGTTCAACGAGTATGTGAAGTGTGCGAAACTAAGAGTCTGATGAGGGCTAATACCAGACCTATCCCAGACCTAACTTGCGTTATCCTATAAAATATTGATCGAAACCAGGTTTAACCGACAGTTTCAGTGTGGAACCACATTACTACGTGATCCATACCAGAAAAAACCCAGGATCAGTTCAACAAGTATGTGAAGAATGCGAAAGTATGAGTCTGATGAGTGAAAATCCCAGGCCTGACCTAGACCTAACATGCGTTATCCTCAAAAATATTGATCGAAACCTGGTTTAGTCGACTGTTTGAGTGTAGTATCACACTACTACGTGACCCAAACCAGAAAAAACCCGGGATCTGTTCAACAAGTATGTGAAAAACGCGAAAGTATGAGCCTGATGAGGGCAAATCCCGGACCTATCCCAGACCTAACTTGCGTTACCCTCTTAAATATTGATCAAAACCAGGTTTAATTGAATGTTTCTGTGTGGTACCACATTACTACGTGATCCAAACCAGTAAAAACCCAGGATCCGTTCTACAAGTATGTGAAGAATGCGAAAGTATGAGTCTGATGAGTGAAAATCCCAGGCCTAACCTAGACCTAACATGCGTTATCCTGAAAAATATTGATCGAAACCTGGTTTAATCGACTGTTTCAGTGTGGTACCACATTACTATGTGATCCAAACCAGAAAATAACCCGGGATCTGTTCAACGAGTATGTGAAGTGTGCGAAAGTATGAGTCTGATGAGGGCAAATCCCAGACCTATCCCAGACCTAACATGCGTTATCCTCTAAAATATTTATCAAGACCAGGTTTAATTGATTGTTTCACTGTGGACCCACATTACTACGTGATCCAAACCAGAAAAAACCCAGGATCTGTTCAACAAGTACGTGAAAAACGCGACAGTATGGGCCTGATGAGGGCAAATGCCAGACCTATCCCAGACCTAACTTGCGTTGCCCTCTAAAATATTGATGGAAACCAGGTTTAATTGACTGTTTCAGTGTTGTACTTCATTACTACGTGATGCAATCCAGAAAAGCTCAGGATCTAGCCATCAAGTATGAGAAATATGCGAAAGAATGAGCCTGATGAGAGCAAATCCCAGACCTATCCCAGACCTAACTTGCGTTGTCCTCTAAAACATTGATGGAAACCAGGTTTAATTGACTGTTTCAGTGTTGTACTTCATTACTACGTGATGCAATCCAGAAAAAGCTCAGGATCTAGCCATCAAGTATGAGAAATATGCGAAAGAATGAGCCTGATGAGTGCAAATCCCAGACCTATCCCAGACCTAACATGCGTTATCCTCAAAAATATTGTTCGAAACCTGGTTTAATCGACTGTTTCAGTGTGGTACCACATTACTATGTGATCCAAACCAGAAAATGACACAGGATCTGTTCAACGAGTATGTGAAGAAAGCGAAAGTATGAGTCTGAGGAGGGCTAATCCCAGACCTATCCCAGACCTAACTTGCGATATCCTCTAAAATATTGATCGAAACCAGGTTTAGTTGACTGTTTTATTGTGGTACCACACTACTACGGGATCCAAACCAGAAAAAACCCAGGATCTGTTCAACAAGTATGTGAAAAACGCGAAAGTATGAGCCTGATGAGGGCAAATCCCAGACCTATCCCAGACCTAACTTGCGTTGTCCCCTAAAATATTGATGGAAACCAGGTTTAGTTGATTGTTTCAGTGTGGTCCCACATTATTACGTGATCCAAACCAGAAAAAACCCACGATCTGTTCAACATGTATGAGAAATATGCGAAAGAATGAGCCTGATGAGAGCAAATCCCAGACCTAACCTAGACCTAACATGAATTTTTCTCTAAAATATTGATCGAAACCAGGTTTAATTGACTGTTTCAGCGTTGTACCACATTACTACGTGGTACAATCCAGAAACAGCCCAGGATCTAGCCATGAAGTATGAGAGATATGCGAGAGTATGAGCCTGCTGAGGGCAAATCCTAGACCTAACCCAAGCCTAACATGCGTTATCCTCTAAAATATTTATCAAGACCAGGTTTAATTGATTGTTTCAGTGTGGTACCACATTACTACGTGTTCCAAACCAGAAAAACCCCAGGATCCGTTCAACAAGTATGTGAAGAAGGCGAAATTATGAGTCTGATCAGTGAAAATCTCAGGCCTTACCTAGACCTAACTTGCGTTGTCCTCTAAAATATTGATGGAAACCAGGTTTCATTGACTGTTTCAGTGTGGTACTACATAACTACGTGATGCAATGCAGAAAAAGCCCATGGTCTAGCCATCAAGTATGAGAAATATGCGAAAGAATGAGCCTAATGAGAGCAAATCCCAGTCCTAACCTTGACCTAACATGCGTTATTCTCTAATATTTTTATCCAGACCAGGTTTCATTGAATGTTGCAGTGTGGTACCACTTTACTACGTGATCCAATCCAGAAATAGCCCAGGATCTAGCCATGAAGTATGAGAAATATGCGAAAGTACGAGCCTGATGAGGGCAAATCCTAGACCTAACCCTGACCTAACATGCGTTATTCTCTAAAATATTTATCAAGACCAGGTTTAATTGAATGTTTCAGTGTGGTACCACATTACTACGTGTTCCAAACCAGAAAAAACCCAGGATCCGTTCAACAAGTATGTGAAGAAGGCGAAATTATGAGTCTGATCAGTGAAAATCTCAGGCCTTACCTAGACCTAACTTGCGTTGTCCTCTAAAATATTGATGGAAACCAGGTTTCATTGACTGTTTCAGTGTGGTACTACATAACTACGTGATGCAATGCAGAAAAAGCCCATGGTCTAGCCATCAAGTATGAGAAATATGCGAAAGAATGAGCCTAATGAGAGCAAATCCCAGTCCTAACCTAGACCTAACATGCGTTATCCTCTAAAATATTGTGCGAAACCAGGTTTAATGGACTGTTTCAGTGTGGTACCACACTACTTCGTGATCCAAACCGGAAAAAACCCAGGATCTGTTTAACAGGTATGTGAAAAACTCGAAACTGTGAGCCTGATGAGGGCAAATCATAGACCTAGCCTTGACCTAACATGCGTTATCCTCAAAAATATTGAGCGAAACCAGGTTTGATGGACTGTTTCAGTGTGGTACCACACTACTACGGGATCCAAACCAGAAAAAACCCGGGATCTGTTCAACAAGTATGTGAAAAACGCGAAAGTATGAGCCTGATGAGGGCAAATCCCGGACCTATCCCAGACCTAACTTGCGTTATCCTCTAAAATATTGATCAAAACCAGGTTTAATTGAATGTTTCTGTGTGGTACCACATTACTACGTGATCCAAACCAGTAAAAACCCAGGATCCGTTCTACAAGTATGTGAAGAATGCGAAAGTATGAGTCTGATGAGAGAAAATCCCAGGCCTAACCTAGACCTAACATGCGTTATCCTGAAAGATATTGATCGAAACCTGGTTTAATCGACTGTTTCAGTGTGGTACCACATTACTATGTGATCCAAACCAGAAAATAACCCAGGATCTGTTCAACGAGTATGTGAAGTGTGCGAAAGTATGAGTCTGATGAGGTCAAATCCCAGACCAATCCCAGACTTGACTTGCGTTATCCTCTAAAATATTGATCGAAACCAGGTTTAATCGACTGTTTCAGTGTGGTACCACATTACTACGTGATCCAAACCAGAAAAAACCCAGGATCAGTTCAACAAGTATAAGAAGAATGCGAAAGTATGAGTCTGATGAGTGAAAATCCCAGGGCTAACCTAGACCTAACATGCGTTATCCTCTAAAATATTGATCGAAACCTGGTTTAATCGACTGTCTCAGTTTGGTACCACATTACTATGTGATCCAAACCAGAAAATAACCCAGGATCTGTTCAACGAGTATGTGAAGTGTGCGAAACTAAGAGTCTGATGAGGGCTAATCCCAGACCTATCCCAGACCTAACTTGCGTTATCCTCTAAAATATTGATCGAAACCAGGTTTAACCGACAGTTTCAGTGTGGAACCACATTACTACGTGATCCATACCAGAAAAAACCCAGGATCAGTTCAACAAGTATGTGAAGAATGCGAAAGTATGAGTCTGATGAGTGAAAATCCCAGGCCTGACCTAGACCTAACATGCGTTATCCTCAAAAATATTGATCGAAACCTGGTTTAGTCGACTGTTTGAGTGTAGTATCACACTACTACGTGACCCAAACCAGAAAAAACCCGGGATCTGTTCAACAAGTATGTGAAAAACGCGAAAGTATGAGCCTGATGAGGGCAAATCCCGGACCTATCCCAGACCTAACATGCGTTATCCTCAAAAATATTGTTCGAAACCTGGTTTAATCGACTGTTTCAGTGTGGTACCACATTACTATGTGATCCAAACCAGAAAATGACACAGGATCTGTTCAACGAGTATGTGAAGAAAGCGAAAGTATGAGTCTGAGGAGGGCTAATCCCAGACCTATCCCAGACCTAACTTGCGATATCCTCTAAAATATTGATCGAAACCAGGTTTAGTTGACTGTTTTATTGTGGTACCACACTACTACGGGATCCAAACCAGAAAAAACCCAGGATCTGTTCAACAAGTATGTGAAAAACGCGAAAGTATGAGCCTGATGAGGGCAAATCCCAGACCTATCCCAGACCTAACTTGCGTTGTCCCCTAAAATATTTATCAAGACCAGGTTTAATTGATTGTTTCAGTGTGGTCCCACATTACAACGTGATCCAAACCAGAAAAAACCCAGGATCCGTTCAACAAGTATGTGAAGAATGCGAAAGTATGAGTCTGATGAGTGAAAATCCCAGGCCTAACCTAGACCTAACATGCGTTATCCTCAAAAATATAGATCGAAATCTGGTTTAAACGACTGTTTCAGGGTGGTACCACATTACTATGTGATCCTAACCAGAAAATAACCCAGGATCTGTTAAACGAGTATGTGAAGTGTGCGAAAGTATGAGTCTGATGAGGGCAAATCCCATACCTATCCCAGACCTAACATGCGTTATCCTCTAAAATATTTATCAAGACCAGGTTTAATTGATTGTTTCACTGTGGACCCACATTACTACGTGATCCAAACCAGAAAAAACCCAGCATCCGTTCAACACATATGTGAGGAATGCGAAAGTATGAGTCTGATGAGTGAAAATCCCAGGCCTAACCTAGACCTAACATGCGTTATCCTCAAAAATATAGATCGAAACCTGGTTTAATCGACTGTTTCAGGGTGGTACCACATTACTATGTGATCCAAACCAGAAAATAACCCAGGATCTGTTCAACGAGTATGTGAAGTGTGCGAAAGTATGAGTCTGATGAGGGCAAATCCCATACCTATCCCAGACCTAACATGCGTTATCCTCTAAAATATTTATCAAGACCAGGTTTAATTGATTGTTTCACTGTGGACCCACATTACTACGTGATCCAAACCAGAAAAAACCCAGCATCCGTTCAACAAGTATGTGAAAAACGCGAAAGTATGAGCCTGATGAGGGCAAATCCCAGACCTATCCCAGACCTAACTTGCGTTGTCCCCTAAAATATTGATGGAAACCAGGTTTAGTTGATTGTTTCAGTGTGGTCCCACATTATTACGTGATCCAAACCAGAAAAAACCCAGGATCTGTTCAACATGTATGAGAAATATGCGAAAGAATGAGCCTGATGAGAGCAAATCCCAGACCTAACCTAGACCTAACATGAATTTTTCTCTGAAATATTGATCGAAACCAGGTTTAATCCACTGCTTCAGTGTGGTACCAAATTACTACGTGATCCAAACCAGAAAAAACCCAGGATCAGTTCAACGAGTATGAGAAGAATGCGAAAGTATGAGTCTGATGAGTGAAAATCCCAGGCCTGACCTAGACCTAACATGCGTTATCCTGAAAGATATTGATCGAAACCTGGTTTAATCGACTGTTTCAGTGTGGTACCACATTACTATGTGATCCAAACCAGAAAATAACCCAGGATCTGTTCAACGAGTATGTGAAGTGTGCGAAAGTATGAGTCTGATGAGGTCAAATCCCAGACCAATCCCAGACTTGACTTGCGTTATCCTCTAAAATATTGATCGAAACCAGGTTTAATCGACGGTTTCAGTGTGGTACCACATTACTACGTGATCCAAACCAGAAAATAACCCAGGATCTGTTCAACGAGTATGTGAAGTGTGCGAAACTATGAGTCTGATGAGGGCTAATCCCAGACCTATCCCAGACCTAACTTGCGTTATCCTCTAAAATATTGATCGAAACCAGGTTTAACCGACTGTTTCAGTGTGGAACCACATTACTACGTGATCCATACCAGAAAAAACCCAGGATCAGTTCAACAAGTATGTGAAGAATGCGAAAGTATGAGTCTGATGAGTGAAAATCCCAGACCTGACCTAGACCTAACATGCGTTATCCTCAAAAATATTGATCGAAACCTGGTTTAGTCGACTGTTTGAGTGTAGTATCACACTACTACGTGACCCAAACCAGAAAAAACCCGGGATCTGTTCAACAAGTATGTGAAAAACGCGAAAGTATGAGCCTGATGAGGGCAAATCCCGGACCTATCCCAGACGTAACTTGCGTTATCCTCTAAAATATTGATCAAAACCAGGTTTAATTGAATGTTTCTGTGTGGTACCACATTACTACGTGATCCAAACCAGTAAAAACCCAGGATCCGTTCTACAAGTATGTGAGGAATGCGAAAGTATGAGTCTGATGAGTGAAAATCCCAGGCCTAACGTAGACCTAACATGCGTTATCCTGAAAGATATTGATCGAAACCTGGTTTAATCGACTGTTTCAGTGTGGTACCACATTACTATGTGATCCAAACCAGAAAATAACCCAGGATCTGTTCAACGAGTATGTGAAGTGTGCGAAAGTATGAGTCTGATGAGGTCAAATCCCAGACCTATCCCAGACCTAACATGTGTTATCCTCTAAAATATTTATCAAGACCAGGTTTAATTGATTGTTTCAGTGTGGACCCACATTACTACGTGATCCAAACCAGAAAAAACACAGGATCCGTTCAACAAGTATGTGAAGAATGCGAAAGTATGAGTCTGATGAGTGAAAATCCCAGGCCTAACCCAGACCTAAGATGCTTTATCCTCTAAAATATTGAGCGAAACCAGGTTTAATGGACTGTTTCAGTGTGGTACCACACTACTACGGGATCCAAACCAGAAAAAACCCAGGATCTGTTCAACAAGTACGTGAAAAACGCGACAGTATGGGCCTGATGAGGGCAAATCCCAGACCTATCCCAGACCTAACTTGCGTTGTCCTCTAAAATATTGATGGAAACCAGGTTTACTTGACTGTTTCAGTGTTGTACTTCATTACTACGTGATGCAATCCAGAAAAGCTCAGGATCTAGCCATCAAGTATGAGAAATATGCGAAAGAATGACCCTGATGAGAGCAAATCCCAGACCTATCCCAGACCTAACTTGCGTTGTCCTCTAAAACATTGATGGAAACCAGGTTTAATTGACTGTTTCAGTGTTGTACTTCATTACTACGTGATGCAATCCAGAAAAAGCTCAGGATCTAGCCATCAAGTATGAGAAATATGCGAAAGAATGAGCCTGATGAGAGCAAATCCCAGACCTATCCCAGACCTAACATGCGTTATCCTCAAAAATATTGTTCGAAACCTGGTTTAATCGACTGTTTCAGTGTGGTACCACATTACTATGTGATCCAAACCAGAAAATGACACAGGATCTGTTCAACGAGTATGTGAAGAAAGCGAAAGTATGAGTCTGATGAGGGCTAATCCCAGACCTATCCCAGACCTAACTTGCGATATCCTCTAAAACATTGATCGAAACCAGGTTTAATTGACTGTTTTATTGTGGTACCACACTACTACGGGATCCAAACCAGAAAAAACCCAGGATCTGTTCAACAAGTATGTGAAAAACGCGAAAGTATGAGCCTGATGAGGGCAAATCCCAGACCTATCCCAGACCTAACTTGCGTTGTCCTCTAAAATATTGATGGAAACCAGGTTTAATTGACTGTTTCAGTGTTGTACCACATTACTACGTGGTACAATCCAGAAACAGCCCAGGATCTAGCCATGAAGTATGAGAGATATGCGAAAGTATGAGCTTGCTGAGGGCAAATCCTAGACCTAACCCAAGCCTAACATGCGTTATCCTCTAAAATATTTATCAAGACCAGGTTTAATTGATTGTTTCACTGTGGACCCACATAACTACGTGATCCAAACCAGAAAAAAACCAGCATCCGTTCAACACGTATGTGAGGAATGCGAAAGTATGAGTCTGATGAGTGAAAATCCCAGGCCTAACCTAGACCTAACATGCGTTATCCTCAAAAATATAGATCGAAACCTGGTTTAATCGACTGTTTCAGGGTGGTACCACATTACTATGTGATCCAAACCAGAAAATAACCCAGGATCTGTTAAACGAGTATGTGAAGTGTGCGAAAGTATGAGGCTGATGAGGGCAAATCCCATACCTATCCCAGACCTAACATGCGTTATCCACTAAAATATTTATCAAGACCAGGTTTAATTGATTGTTTCACTGTGGACCCACATTACTACGTGATCCAAACCAGAAAAAACCCAGCATCCGTTCAACAAGTATGTGAAAAACGCGAAAGTATGAGCCTGATGAGGGCAAATCCCAGACCTATCCCAGACCTAACTTGCGTTGTCCCCTAAAATATTGATGGAAACCAGGTTTAGTTGATTGTTTCAGTGTGGTCCCACATTATTACGTGATCCAAACCAGAAAAAACCCAGGATCTGTTCAACATGTATGAGAAATATGCGAAAGAATGAGCCTGATGAGAGCAAATCCCAGACCTAACCTAGACCTAACATGAATTTTTCTCTAAAATATTGATCGAAACCAGGTTTAATCCACTGCTTCAGTGTGGTACCAAATTACTACGTGATCCAAACCAGAAAAAACCCAGGATCAGTTCAACAAGTATGAGAAGAATGCGAAAGTATGAGTCTCATGAGCGAAAATCCTAGACCTAACCTAGACCCAACATCCGTTATCCTCTAAGCAATTGATCCAAACCAGCTTTAATGGACTGTTTCAGTGTGGTACCACACTACTACGTGATACAAACCAGAAAAAACCCAGGATCTGTTCAACAAGTATGTGAAAAACGCGAAAGTATGAGCCTGATGAGGGCGAATCCCAGACCTATGCCAGACCTAACTTGCGTTATCCTCTAAAATATTGATCGAAACCAGGTTTAATTGACTGTTTCAGCGTGGTACCACATTACTACGTGATACAAACCAGAAACAGCCCAGGATCTAGCCATGAAGTATGAGAAATATGCGAAAGTATGAGCCTGCTGGGGGCAAATCCTAGACCTAAGCCAAACCTAACATGCGTTATCCTCTAAAATATTTATCAAGACCAGGTTTAATTGACTGTTTCAGTGTGGTACCACATTACTACATGAACCAAACCAGAAAAAACCCAGGATCCGTTCAACAAGTATGTGAAGAATGCGAAAGTATGAGTCTCATGAGCGAAAATCCTAGACCTAACCTAGACCTAACATCCGTTATCCTCTAAAATATTGATCCAAACCAGGTTTAATGGACAGTTTCAGTGTGGTACCACTTTACTACGTGATCCAAAGCAGAAAAAACCCTCGATCAGGTCAACATGTATGTTAAAACTGCGAAAGTATGACCCTGATCAGGGCAAATCCCAGGCCTAACCTAGACCTAACATGCGCTGTCCTCTAAAATATTGATGGAAACCAGGTTTAATTGACTGTTTCAGTGTTGTACTTCATTACTACGTGATCCAATCCTGAAATAGCCCAGGATCGAGCCCTCAAGTATGAGAAATATGCGAAAGAATGAGCCTGATGAGAGAAAATCCCAGGGCTATCCTAGACCTAACATGCGTTATCCTCTAAAATATTTATCAAGACCAGGTTTAATTGAATGTTTCAGAGTGGTACCACATTATTACATGAACCAAACCAGAAAAAACCCAGGACCCGTTCAACAAGTATGTGAACAATGCGAAAGTATGAGTCTCATGATCGAAAATCCCCGGCCTAACCTAGACCTAACTTGCGTTATCCTCTAAAATATTGATCGAAACCAGGTTTAATCGACTGTTTCAGTGTGGTACCACATTACTACGTGATCCAAACCAGAAAAAACCCAGGATCAGTTCAACAAGTATAAGAAGAATGCGAAAGTATGAGTCTGATGGGTGAAAATCCCAGGGCTAACCTAGACCTAACATGCGTTATCCTCTAAAATATTGATCCAAACCAGGTTTAATGGACTGTTTCAGTTTGGTACCACATTACTACGTGATCCAAACCGGGAAAAACCCAGGATCAGTTCAACAAGTATGTGAAGAATGCGAAAGTATGAGTCTGATGGGGGCAAATCCCAGACCTATCCCAGACCTAACATGCGTTATCCTCTAAAATATATATCAAGACCAGGTTTAATTGATTGTTTCAGTGTGGACCCACATTACTACGTGATCCAAACCAGAAAAAACCCAGGTTCCGTTCAAAAAGTATGTGAAGAATGCGAATGTATGAGTCTGATGAGTGAAAATCCCAGGCCTAACCTAGACCTAACATGAGTTATCCTCAAAAATATTGATCGAAACCAGGTTTAATCGACTGTTTCAGTGTGGTACCACATTACTACGTGATCCAAACCAGAAAAAACCCAGGATCCTTTCAACAAGTATGTGAAGAATGCGAAAGTATGAGTGTGATGTGTGAAAATCCCAGGCCTAACCTAGACCTAACATGCGTTATCCTCAAAAATATTGATCGAAACGCGGTTTAATCGACTCTTTCAGTGTGGTGCCACATTACTATGTGATCCAAACCAGAAAATAACCCAGGATCTGTTCAACGAGTATGTGAAGTGTGCGAAAGTATGAGTCTGATGAGGTCAAATCCCAGACCAATCCCAGACTTAACTTGCGTTATCCTCTAAAATATTGATCGAAACGAGGTTTAATCGACTGTTTCAGTGTGGTACCACATTACTACGTGATCCAAACCAGAAAAAACCCAGGATCACTTCAACAAGTATAAGAAGAATGCGAAAGTATGAGTCTGATGAGTGAAAATCCCAGGGCTAACCTAGACCTAACATGCGTTATTCTCTAAAATATTGATCCAAACCAGGTTTAATGGACTGTTTCAGTGTGGTACCACATTACTACGTGATACAAGCCAGACATAACACAGGATCCGTTCAACAAGTATGTGAGGAATGCGAAAGTATGAGTCTGATGAGTGAAAATCCCAGGCCTAACCTAGACCTAACATGCGTTATCCTCAAAAATATTGATCGAAACCTGGTTTAATCGACTGTTTCAGTTTGGTACCACATTACTATGTGATCCAAACCAGAAAATAACCCAGGATCTGTTCAACGAGTATGTGAAGTGTGCGAAAGTATGAGTCTGATGAGGACAAATCCCAGACCTATCCCAGACCTAACATGCGTTATCCTCTAAAAGATTTATCAAGACCAGGTTTAATTGATTGTTTCAGTGTGGACCCACATTACTACGTGATCCAAACCAGAAAAAACCCAGGATCCGTTCAAAAAGTATGTGAAGAATGCGAATGTATGAGTCTGATGAGTGAAAATCCCAGGCCTAACCTAGACCTAACATGAGTTATCCTCAAAAATATTGATCGAAACCAGGTTTAATCGACTGTTTCAGTGTGGTACCACATTACTACGTGATCCAAACCAGAAAAAACCCAGGATCAGTTCAAGAAGTATGTGAAGAATGCGAAAGTATGAGTCTGATGGGTGAAAATCCCAGGGCTATCCTAGACCTAACATGAGTTATCCTCAAAAATATTGATCGAAACCAGGTTTAATCGACTGTTTCAGTGTGGTACCACATTACTACGTGATCCAAACCAGAAAAAACCCAGGATCCGTTCAACAAGTATGTGAAGAATGCGAAAGTATGAGTGTGATGTGTGAAAATCCCAGGCCTAACCTAGACCTATCATGCGTTATCCTCAAAAATATTGATCGAAACGTGGTTTAATCGACTCTTTCAGTGTGGTGCCACATTACTATGTGATCCAAACCAGAAAATAACCCAGGATCTGTTCAACGAGTATGTGAAGTGTGCGAAAGTATGAGTCTGATGAGTGAAAATCCCCGGCCTAACCTAGACCTAACTTGCGTTATCCTCTAAAATATTGATCGAAACCAGGTTTAATCGACTGTTTCAGTGTGGTACCACATTACTACGTGATCCAAACCAGAAAAAACCCAGGATCAGTTCAACAAGTATAAGAAGGATGCGAAAGTATGAGTCTGATGGGTGAAAATCCCAGGGCTAACCTAGACCTAACATGCGTTATCCTCTAAAATATTGATCCAAACCAGGTTTAATCGACTGTTTCAGTGTGGACCCACATTACTACGTGATCCATACCAGAAAAAACCCAGGATCAGTTCAACAAGTATAAGAAGGATGCGAAAGTATGAGTCTGATGGGTGAAAATCCCAGGGCTAACCTAGACCTAACATGCGTTATCCTCTAAAATATTGATCGAAACCAGGTTTAATTGACTGTTTTAGTGTGGTACCACATTACTACGTGATCCAAACCAGAAAAAACCCAGGATCTGTTCAACGAGTATGTGAAAAACGCGAAACTGTGAGCCTGATGAGGGCAAATCTTAGACCTAACCCAGACCTAAGATGCGTTGTCCTCTAAAATATTTATCCAGACCAGGTTTCATTGAATGTTTCAGTGTGGTACCACATAACTACGTGATCCAAACCAGTAAAAACCCAGGATCCGTTTAACAAGTATGTGAGGAATGCGAATGTATGAGTCTGATGAGTGAAAATCCCAGGCCTAACCTAGACCTAACATGCGTTATCCTCAAAAATATTGATCGAAACCTGGTTTAATCGACTGTTTCAGTGTGGTACCACATTACTATGTGATCCAAACCAGAAAATAACCCAGGATCCGTTCAACAAGTATGTGAAGAATGCGAAAGTATGAGTCTGATGAGTGAAAATCCCAGGCCTAACCTAGACCTAACATGCGTTATCCTGAAAGATATTGATCGAAACCTGGTTTAATCGACTGTTTCAGTGTGGTACCACATTACTATGTGATCCAAACCAGAAAATAACCCAGGATCTGTTCAACGAGTATGTGAAGTGAGCGAAAGTATGAGTCTGATGAGGTCAAATCCCAGACCAATCCCAGACTTAACTTGCGTTATCCTCTAAAATATTGATCGAAACCAGGTTTAATCGACTGTTTCAGTGTGGTACCATATTACTACGTGATCCAAACCAGAAAAAACCCAGGATCAGTTCAACAAGTATAAGAAGAATGCGAAAGTATGAGTCTGATGAGTGAAAATCCCAGGGCTAACCTAGACCTAACATGCGTTATCCTCTAAAATATTGATCGAAACCTGGTTTAATCGACTGTCTCAGTTTGGTACCACATTACTATGTGATCCAAACCAGAAAATAACCCAGGATCTGTTCAACGAGTATGTGAAGTGTGCGAAAGTATGAGTCTGATGAGGGCTAATCCCAGACCTATCCCAGACCTAACTTGCGTTATCCTCTAAAATATTGATCGAAACCAGGTTTAACCGACTGTTTCAGTGTGGAACCACATTACTACGTGGTCCAAACCAGAAAAAACCCAGGATCAGTTCAAGAAGTATGTGAAGAATGCGAAAGTATGAGTCTGATGAGTGAAAATCCCAGGCCTAACCTAGACCTAACATGCGTTATCCTCAAAAATATTGATCGAAACCTGGTTTAGTCGACTGTTTGAGTGTAGTATCACACTACTACGTGACCCAAACCAGAAAAAACCCAGGATTTGTTCAACAAGTATGTGAAAAACGCGAAAGTATGAGCCTGATGAGGGCAAATCCCGGACCTATCACAGACCTAACTTGCGTTATCCTCTAAAATATTGATCGAAACCAGGTTTAATTGAATGTTTCTGTGTGGTACCACATTACTACGTGATCGAAACCAGTAAAAACCCAGGATCCGTTCTACAAGTATGTGAAGAATGCGAAAGTATGAGTCTGATGAGTGAAAATCCCAGGCCTAACCTAGACCTAACATGCGTTATCCTGAAAAATATTGATCGAAACCTGGTTTAATCGACTGTTTCAGTGTGGTACCACATTACTATGTGATCCAAACCAGAAAATAACCCGGGATCTGTTCAACGAGTATGTGAAGTGTGCGAAAGTATGAGTCTGATGAGGGCAAATCCCAGACCTATCCCAGACCTAACATATGTTATCCTCTAAAATATTTATCAAGACCAGGTTCAATTGATTGTTTCACTGTGGACCCACATTACTACGTGATCCAAACCAGAAAAAACCCAGGATCTGTTCAACATGTATGAGAAATATGCGAAAGAATGAGCCTGATGAGAGCAAATCACAGACCTAACCTAGACCTTACATGAATTTTTCTCTAAAATATTGATCGAAACCAGGTTTAATCCACTGCTTCAGTGTGGTACCAAATTACTACGTGATCCAAACCAGAAAAAACCCAGGATCAGTTCAACAAGTATTCGAAGAATGCGAAAGTATGAGTCTGATGAGTGAAAATCCCAGGGCTAACCTAGACCTAACATGCGTTATCCTCTAAGCAATTGATCCAAACCAGCTTTAATGGACTGTTTCAGTGTGGTACCACACTACTACGTGATACAAACCAGAAAAAACCCAGGATCTGTTCAACAAGTATGTGAAAAACGCGAAAGTATGAGCCTGATGAGGGCGAATCCCAGACCTATGCCAGACCTAACTTGCGTTATCCTCTAAAATATTGATCGAAACCAGGTTTAATTGACTGTTTCAGCGTGGTACCACATTACTACGTGATACAAACCAGAAACAGGCCAGGATCTAGCCATGAAGTATGAGAAATATGCGAAAGTATGAGCCTGCTGGGGGCAAATCCTAGACCTAAGCCAAACCTAACATGCGTTATCCTCTAAAATATTTATCAAGACCAGGTTTAATTGATTGTTTCAGTGTGGTACCACATTACTACATGAACCAAACCAGAAAAAACCCAGGATCCGTCCAACAAGTATGTGAAGAATGCGAAAGTATGAGTCTCATGAGCGAAAATCCTAGACCTAACCTAGACCTAACATGCGTTATCCTCTAAAATATTGATCCAAACCAGGTATAATGGACTGTTTCAGTGTGGTACCACTTTACTACGTGATCCAAAGCAGAAAAAACCCTCGATCAGGTCAACATGTATGTTAAAACTGCGAAAGTATGACCCTGATCAGGGCAAATCCCAGGCCTAACCTAGACCTAACATGCGCTGTCCTCTAAAATATTGATGGAAACCAGGTTTAATTGACTGTTTCAGTGTTGTACTTCATTACTACGTGATCCAATCCAGAAAAAGCCCAGGATCGAGCCCTCAAGTATGAGAAATATGCGAAAGAATGAGCCTGATGAGAGAAAATCCCAGACCTAACCTAGACCTAACATGAATTATTCTCTAAAATATTGGTCGAAACCAGGTTTAATTGACTGATTCAGTGTGGCCCCACATTACTACGTGATCCAAACCAGAAAAATCCCAGGATCCGTTCAACAAGTATGTGAAGAATGTGAAATATGTGTCTGATGAGTGAAAATCCCGGGCCTAACCTAGACCTAGCATGCGTTATCCTCAAAAATATTGATCGAAACGTGGTTTAATCGACTGTTTCAGTGTGGTGCCACATTACTATGTGATCCAAACCAGAAAAAAACCCAGGATCTGTTCAACGAGTATGTGAAGTGTGCGAAAGTATGAGGCTGATGAGGTCAAATCCCTGACCAATCCCAGACTTAACTTGCGTTATCCTCTAAAATATTGATCGAAACCAGGTTTAATCGACTGCTTCAGTGTGGTACCACATTACTACGTGATCCAAACCAGAAAAAACCCAGGATCAGTTCAACAAGTATAAGAAGAATGCGAAAGTATGAGTCTGATGGGTGAAAATCCCAGGGCTAACCTAGACCTAACATGCGTTATCCTCTAAAATATTGATCCAAACCAGGTTTAATGGACTGTTTCAGTGTGGTACCACATTACTACGTGATATAAACCAGAAAAAACCCAGGATCCGTTCAACAAGTATGTGAGGAATGCGAAAGTATGAGTCTGATGAGTGAAAATCCCAGGCCTAACCTAGACCAAACATGCGTTATCCTCAAAAATATTGGTCGAAACCTGGTTTAATCGACTGTTTCAGTTTGGTACCACATTTCTACGTGATACAAACCAGAAAAAACCCAGGATCTGTTCAACAAGTATGTGAGAAACGCGAAAGTATGAGCCTGATGAGGGCGAATCCCAGACCTATGCCAGACCTAACTTGCGTTATCCTCTAAAATATTGATCGAAACCAGGTTTAATTGACTGTTTCAGCGTGGTACCACATTACAACGTGATACAAACCAGAAACAGCCCAGGATCTAGCCATGAAGTATGAGAAATATGCGAAAGTATGAGCCTGCTGGGGGCAAATCCTAGACCTAAGCCAAACCTAACATGCGTTATCCTCTAAAATATTTATCAAGACCAGGTTTAATTGAATGTTTCAGAGTGGTATCACATTATTACATGAACCAAACCAGAAAAAACCCAGGACCCGTTCAACAAGTATGTGAACAATGCGAAAGTATGAGTCTCATGATCGAAAATCCCAGACCTAACCTAGACCCAACATGCGTTATCCTCTAAAATATTGATCCAAACCAGGTTTAATGGACTGTTTCAGTTTGGTACCACATTTCTACGTGATACAAACCAGAAAAAACCCAGGATCTGTTCAACAAGTATGTGAGAAACGCGAAAGTATGAGCCTGATGAGGGCGAATCCCAGACCTATGCCAGACCTAACTTGCGTTATCCTCTAAAATATTGATCGAAACCAGGTTTAATTGACTGTTTCAGCGTGGTACCACATTACTACGTGATACAAACCAGAAACAGCCCAGGATCTAGCCATGAAGTATGAGAAATATGCGAAAGTATGAGCCTGCTGGGGGCAAATCCTAGACCTAAGCCAAACCTAACATGCGTTATCCTCTAAAATATTTATCAAGACCAGGTTTAATTGAATGTTTCAGAGTGGTATCACATTATTACATGAACCAAACCAGAAAAAACCCAGGACCCGTTCAACAAGTATGTGAACAATGCGAAAGTATGAGTCTCATGATCGAAAATCCCAGACCTAACCTAGACCCAACATGCGTTATCCTCTAAAATATTGATCCAAACCAGGTTTAATGGACTGTTTCAGTGTGGTACCACTTTACTACGTGATCCAAAGCAGAAAAAACCCTCGATCAGGTAAGCATGTATGTTAAAACTGCGAAAGTATGACCCTGATCAGGGCAAATCCCAGGCCTAACCTAGACCTAACATGCGCTGTCCTCTAAAATATTGATGGAAACCAGGTTTAATTGACTGTTTCAGTGTTGTACTTCATTACTACGTGATCCAATCCAGAAAAAGCCCAGGATCTAGCCATCAAGTATGAGAAATATGCGAAAGTATGAGCCTGCTGGGGGCAAATCCTAGACCTAAGCCAAACCTAACATGCGTTATCCTCTAAAATATTTATCAAGACCAGGTTTAATTGACTGATTCAGTGTGGTCCCACATTACTACGTGATCAAAACCAGAAAAAACCCAGGATCCGTTCAACAAGTATGTGAAGAATGCGAAATATGAGTCTGATGAGTGAAAATCCCCGGCCTAACCTAGACCTAACTTGCGTTATCCTCTAAAATATTGATCGAAACCAGGTTTAATCGACTGTTTCAGTGTGGTACCACATTACTACGTGATCCAAACCAGAAAAAACCCAGGATCAGTTCAACAAGTATAAGAAGGTTGCGAAAGTATGAGTCTGATGGGTGAAAATCCCAGGGCTAACCTAGACCTAACATGCGTTATCCTCTAAAATATTGATCCAAACCAGGTTTAATCGACTGTTTCAGTGTGGACCCACATTACTACGTGATCCAAACCAGAAAAAACCCAGGATCAGTTCAACAAGTATAAGAAGGATGCGAAAGTATGAGTCTGATGGGTGAAAATCCCAGGGCTAACCTAGACCTAACATGCGTTATCCTCTAAAATATTTATCCAGACCAGGTTTCATTGAATGTTTCAGTGTGGTACCACATAACTACGTGATCCAAACCAGTAAAAACCCAGGATCCGTTTAACAAGTATGTGAGGAATGCGAATGTATGAGTCTGATGAGTGAAAATCCCAGGCCTAACCTAGACCTAACATGCGTTATCCTCAAAAATATTGATCGAAACCTGGTTTAATCGACTGTTTCAGTGTGGTACCACATTACTATGTGATCCAAACCAGAAAATAACCCAGGATCCGTTCAACAAGTATGTGAAGAATGCGAAAGTATGAGTTTGATGAGTGAAAATCCCAGGCCTAACCTAGACCTAACATGCGTTATCCTGAAAGATATTGATCGAAACCTGGTTTAATCGACTGTTTCAGTGTGGTACCACATTACTATGTGATCCAAACCAGAAAATAACCCAGGATCTGTTCAACGAGTATGTGAAGTGTGCGAAAGTATGAGTCTGATGAGGTCAAATCCCAGACCAATCCCAGACTTAACTTGCGTTATCCTCTAAAATATTGATCGAAACCAGGTTTAATCGACTGTTTCAGTGTGGTACCATATTACTACGTGATCCAAACCAGAAAAAACCCAGGATCAGTTCAACAAGTATAAGAAGAATGCGAAAGTATGAGTCTGATGAGTGAAAATCCCAGGGCTAACCTAGACCTAACATGCGTTATCCTCTAAAATATTGATCGAAACCTGGTTTAATCGACTGTCTCAGTTTGGTACCACATTACTATGTGATCCAAACCAGAAAATAACCCAGGATCTGTTCAACGAGTATGTGAAGTGTGCGAAAGTATGAGTCTGATGAGGGCTAATCCCAGACCTATCCCAGACCTAACTTGCGTTATCCTCTAAAATATTGATCGAAACCAGGTTTAACCGACTGTTTCAGTGTGGAACCACATTACTACGTGGTCCAAACCAGAAAAAACCCAGGATCAGTTCAAGAAGTATGTGAAGAATGCGAAAGTATGAGTCTGATGAGTGAAAATCCCAGGCCTAACCTAGACCTAATGCGTTATCCTCAAAAATATTGATCGAAACCTGGTTTAGTCGACTGTTTGAGTGTAGTATCACACTACTACGTGACCCAAACCAGAAAAAACCCAGGATCTGTTCAACAAGTATGTGAAAAACGCGAAAGTATGAGCCTGATGAGGGCAAATCCCGGACCTATCACAGACCTAACTTGCGTTATCCTCTAAAATATTGATCGAAACCAGGTTTAATTGAATGTTTCCGTGTGGTACCACATTACTACGTGATCGAAACCAGTAAAAACCCAGGATCCGTTCTACAAGTATGTGAAGAATGCGAAAGTATGAGTCTGATGAGTGAAAATCCCAGGCCTAACCTAGACCTAACATGCGTTATCCTGAAAAATATTGATCGAAACCTGGTTTAATCGACTGTTTCAGTGTGGTACCACATTACTATGTGATCCAAACCAGAAAATAACCCGGGATCTGTTCAACGAGTATGTGAAGTGTGCGAAAGTATGAGTCTGATGAGGGCAAATCCCAGACCTATCCCAGACCTAACATATGTTATCCTCTAAAATATTTATCAAGACCAGGTTCAATTGATTGTTTCACTGTGGACCCACATTACTACGTGATCCAAACCAGAAAAAACCCAGCATCCGTTCAACACGTATGTGAGGAATGCGAAGGTATGAGCCTGATCAGGGCAAATCCCAGACCTATCCCAGACCTAACTTGCGTTGTCCCCTAAAATATTGATGGAAACCAGGTTTAGTTGATGGTTTCAGTGTGGTCCCACATTATTACGTGATCCAAACCAGAAAAAACCCAGGATCTGTTCAACATGTATGAGAAATATGCGAAAGAATGAGCCTGATGAGAGCAAATCCCAGACCTAACCTAGACCTAACATGCGCTGTCCTCTAAAATATTGATGGAAACCAGGTTTAATTGACTGTTTCAGTGTTGTACTTCATTACTACGTGATCCAATCCAGAAAAAGCCCAGGATCTAGCCATCAAGTATGAGAAATATGCGAAAGTATGAGCCTGCTGGGGGCAAATCCTAGACCTAAGCCAAACCTAACATGCGTTATCCTCTAAAATATTTATCAAGACCAG
Organism: Colletes latitarsis; assembly: GCF_051014445.1. NCBI lineage: Eukaryota > Metazoa > Arthropoda > Insecta > Hymenoptera > Colletidae > Colletes > Colletes latitarsis. The sequence goes on from NW_027488366.1 coordinate 15,891,466, forward strand.
GTTTAATTGACTGATTCAGTGTGGTCCCACATTACTACGTGATCAAAACCAGAAAAAACCCAGGATCCGTTCAACAAGTATGTGAAGAATGCGAAATATGAGTCTGATCAGTGAAAATCCCCGGCCTAACCTAGACCTAACTTGCGTTATCCTCTAAAATATTGATCGAAACCAGGTTTAATCGACTGTTTCAGTGTGGTACCACATTACTACGTGATCCAAACCAGAAAAAACCCAGGATCAGTTCAACAAGTATAAGAAGGTTGCGAAAGTATGAGTCTGATGGGTGAAAATCCCTGGGCTAACCTAGACCTAACATGCGTTATCCTCTAAAATATTGATCCAAACCAGGTTTAATCGACTGTTTCAGTGTGGACCCACATTACTACGTGATCCAAACCAGAAAAAACCCAGGATCAGTTCAACAAGTATAAGAAGGATGCGAAAGTATGAGTCTGATGGGTGAAAATCCCAGGGCTAACCTAGACCTAACATGCGTTATCCTCTAAAATATTGATCGAAACCAGGTTTAATTGACTGTTTTAGTGTGGTACCACATTACTACGTGATCCAAACCAGAAAAAACCCAGGATCTGTTCAACGAGTATGTGAAAAACGCGAAACTGTGAGCCTGATGAGGGCAAATCTTAGACCTAACCCAGACCTAAGATGCGTTGTCCTCTAAAATATTTATCCAGACCAGGTTTCATTGAATGTTTCAGTGTGGTACCACATAACTACGTGATCCAAACCAGTAAAAACCCAGGATCCGTTTAACAAGTATGTGAGGAATGCGAATGTATGAGTCTGATGAGTGAAAATCCCAGGCCTAACCTAGACCTAACATGCGTTATCCTCAAAAATATTGATCGAAACCTGGTTTAATCGACTGTTTCAGTGTGGTACCACATTACTATGTGATCCAAACCAGAAAATAACCCAGGATCCGTTCAACAAGTATGTGAAGAATGCGAAAGTATGAGTCTGATGAGTGAAAATCCCAGGGCTAACCTAGACCTAACATGCGTTATCCTCTAAAATATTGATCGAAACCTGGTTTAATCGACTGTCTCAGTTTGGTACCACATTACTATGTGATCCAAACCAGAAAATAACCCAGGATCTGTTCAACGAGTATGTGAAGTGTGCGAAAGTATGAGTCTGATGAGGGCTAATCCCAGACCTATCCCAGACCTAACTTGCGTTATCCTCTAAAATATTGATCGAAACCAGGTTTAACCGACTGTTTCAGTGTGGAACCACATTACTACGTGGTCCAAACCAGAAAAAACCCAGGATCAGTTCAAGAAGTATGTGAAGAATGCGAAAGTATGAGTCTGATGAGTGAAAATCCCAGGCCTAACCTAGACCTAACATGCGTTATCCTCAAAAATATTGATCGAAACCTGGTTTAGTCGACTGTTTGAGTGTAGTATCACACTACTACGTGACCCAAACCAGAAAAAACCCAGGATCTGTTCAACAAGTATGTGAAAAACGCGAAAGTATGAGCCTGATGAGGGCAAATCCCGGACCTATCACAGACCTAACTTGCGTTATCCTCTAAAATATTGATCGAAACCAGGTTTAATTGAATGTTTCTGTGTGGTACCACATTACTACGTGATCGAAACCAGTAAAAACCCAGGATCCGTTCTACAAGTATGTGAAGAATGCGAAAGTATGAGTCTGATGAGTGAAAATCCCAGGCCTAACCTAGACCTAACATGCGTTATCCTGAAAAATATTGATCGAAACCTGGTTTAATCGACTGTTTCAGTGTGGTACCACATTACTATGTGATCCAAACCAGAAAATAACCCGGGATCTGTTCAACGAGTATGTGAAGTGTGCGAAAGTATGAGTCTGATGAGGGCAAATCCCAGACCTATCCCAGACCTAACATATGTTATCCTCTAAAATATTTATCAAGACCAGGTTCAATTGATTGTTTCACTGTGGACCCACATTACTACGTGATCCAAACCAGAAAAAACCCAGCATCCGTTCAACACGTATGTGAGGAATGCGAAGGTATGAGCCTGATCAGGGCAAATCCCAGACCTATCCCAGACCTAACTTGCGTTGTCCCCTAAAATATTGATGGAAACCAGGTTTAGTTGATGGTTTCAGTGTGGTCCCACATTATTACGTGATCCAAACCAGAAAAAACCCAGGATCTGTTCAACATGTATGAGAAATATGCGAAAGAATGAGCCTGATGAGAGCAAATCCCAGACCTAACCTAGACCTTACATGAATTTTTCTCTAAAATATTGATCGAAACCAGGTTTAATCCACTGCTTCAGTGTGGTACCAAATTACTACGTGATCCAAACCAGAAAAAACCCAGGATCAGTTCAACAAGTATGAGAAGAATGCGAAAGTATGAGTCTGATGAGTGAAAATCCCAGGGCTAACCTAGACCTAACATGCGTTATCCACTAAGCAATTGATCCAAACCAGCTTTAATGGACTGTTTCAGTGTGGTACCACACTACTACGTGATACAAACCAGAAAAAACCCAGGATCTGTTCAACAAGTATGTGAAAAACGCGAAAGTATGAGCCTGATGAGGGCGAATCCCAGACCTATGCCAGACCTAACTTGCGTTATCCTCTAAAATATTGATCGAAACCAGGTTTAATTGACTGTTTCAGCGTGGTACCACATTACTACGTGATACAAACCAGAAACAGGCCAGGATCTAGCCATGAAGTATGAGAAATATGCGAAAGTATGAGCCTGCTGGGGGCAAATCCTAGACCTAAGCCAAACCTAACATGCGTTATCCTCTAAAATATTTATCAAGACCAGGTTTAATTGATTGTTTCAGTGTGGTACCACATTACTACATGAACCAAACCAGAAAAAACCCAGGATCCGTCCAACAAGTATGTGAAGAATGCGAAAGTATGAGTCTCATGAGCGAAAATCCTAGACCTAACCTAGACCTAACATGCGTTATCCTCTAAAATATTGATCCAAACCAGGTATAATGGACTGCTTCAGTGTGGTACCACTTTACTACGTGATCCAAAGCAGAAAAAACCCTCGATCAGGTCAACATGTATGTTAAAACTGCGAAAGAATGACCCTGATCAGGGCAAATCCCAGGCCTAACCTAGACCTAACATGCGCTGTCCTCTAAAATATTGATGGAAACCAGGTTTAATTGACTGTTTCAGTGTTGTACTTCATTACTACGTGATCCAATCCAGAAAAAGCCCAGGATCGAGCCCTCAAGTATGAGAAATATGCGAAAGAATGAGCCTGATGAGAGAAAATCCCAGACCTAACCTAGACCTAACATGAATTATTCTCTAAAATATTGGTCGAAACCAGGTTTAATTGACTGATTCAGTGTGGTCCCACATTACTACGTGATCCAAACCAGAAAAAACCCAGGATCCGTTCAACAAGTATGTGAAGAATGTGAAATATGTGTCTGATGAGTGAAAATCCCGGGCCTAACCTAGACCTAGCATGCGTTATCCTCAAAAATATTGATCGAAACGTGGTTTAATCGACTGTTTCAGTGTGGTGCCACATTACTATGTGATCCAAACCAGAAAAAAACCCAGGATCTGTTCAACGAGTATGTGAAGTGTGCGAAAGTATGAGGCTGATAAGGTCAAATCCCAGACCAATCCCAGACTTAACTTGCGTTATCCTCTAAAATATTGATCGAAACCAGGTTTAATCGACTGCTTCAGTGTGGTACCACATTACTACGTGATCCAAACCAGAAAAAACCCAGGATCAGTTCAACAAGTATAAGAAGAATGCGAAAGTATGAGTCTGATGGGTGAAAATCCCAGGGCTAACCTAGACCTAACATGCGTTCTCCTCTAAAATATTGATCCAAACCAGGTTTAATGGACTGTTTCAGTGTGGTACCACATTACTACGTGATATAAACCAGAAAAAACCCAGGATCCGTTCAACAAGTATGTGAGGAATGCGAAAGTATGAGTCTGATGAGTGAAAATTCCAGGCCTAACCTAGACCTAACATGCGTTGTCCTCAAAAATATTGGTCGAAACCTGGTTTAATCGACTGTTTCAGTTTGGTACCACATTTCTACGTGATACAAACCAGAAAAAACCCAGGATCTGTTCAACAAGTATGTGAGAAACGCGAAAGTATGAGCCTGATGAGGGCGAATCCCAGACCTATGCCAGACCTAACTTGCGTTATCCTCTAAAATATTGATCGAAACCAGGTTTAATTGACTGTTTCAGCGTGGTACCACATTACTACGTGATACAAACCAGAAACAGCTCAGGATCTAGCCATGAAGTGTGAGAAATATGCGAAAGTATGAGCCTGCTGGGGGCAAATCCTAGACCTAAGCCAAACCTAACATGCGTTATCCTCTAAAATATTTATTAAGACCAGGTTTAATTGAATGTTTCAGAGTGGTATCACATTATTACATGAACCAAACCAGAAAAAACCCAGGACCCGTTCAACAAGTATGTGAACAATGCGAAAGTATGAGTCTCATGATCGAAAATCCCAGACCTAACCTAGACCCAACATGCGTTATCCTCTAAAATATTGATCCAAACCAGGTTTAATGGACTGTTTCAGTGTGGTACCACTTTACTACGTGATCCAAAGCAGAAAAAACCCTCGATCAGGTCAGCATGTATGTTAAAACTGCGAAAGTATGACCCTGATCAGGGCAAATCCCAGGCCTAACCTAGACCTAACATGCGCTGTCCTCTAAAATATTGATGGAAACCAGGTTTAATTGACTGTTTCAGTGTTGTACTTCATTACTACGTGATCCAATCCAGAAAAAGCCCAGGATCTAGCCATCAAGTATGAGAAATATGCGAAAGTATGAGCCTGCTGGGGGCAAATCCTAGACCTAAGCCAAACCTAACATGCGTTATCCTCTAAAATATTTATCAAGACCAGGTTTAATTGACTGATTCAGTGTGGTCCCACATTACTACGTGATCAAAACCAGAAAAAACCCAGGATCCGTTCAACAAGTATGTGAAGAATGCGAAATATGAGTCTGACGAGTGAAAATCCCCGGCCTAACCTAGACCTAACTTGCGTTATCCTCTAAAATATTGATCGAAACCAGGTTTAATCGACTGTTTCAGTGTGGTACCACATTACTACGTGATCCAAACCAGAAAAAACCCAGGATCAGTTCAACAAGTATAAGAAGAATGCGAAAGTATGAGTCTGATGGGTGAAAATCCCAGGGCTAACCTAGACCTAACATGCGTTATCCTCTAAAATATTGATCCAAACCAGGTTTAATGGACTGTTTCAGTTTGGTACCACATTACTACGTGATCCAAACCGGAAAAAACCCAGGATCAGTTCAACAAGTATGTGAAGAATGCGAAAGTATGAGTCTGATGGGGGCAAATCCCAGACCTATCCCAGACCTAACATGCGTTATCCTCTAAAATATATATCAAGACCAGGTTTAATTGATTGTTTCAGTGTGGACCCACATTACTACGTGATCCAAACCAGAAAAAACCCAGGATCCGGTCAAAAAGTATGTGAAGAATGCGAATGTATGAGTCTGATGAGTGAAAATCCCAGGCCTAACCTAGACCTAACATGCGTTATCCTCAAAAATATTGATCGAAACCTGGTTTAATCGACTGTTTCAGTGTGGTACCACATTACTATGTGATCCAAACCAGAAAATAACCCAGGATGTGTTCAGCGAGTATGTGAAGTGTGCGAAAGTATGAGTCTGATGAGGGCAAATCCCAGACCTATCCCAGACCTAACACGCGTTATCCTCTAAAATATTTATCCAGACCAGGTTTCATTGAGTGTTTCAGTGTGGTACCACTTTACTACGTGATACAATCCAGAAATAGCCCAGGATCTAGCCATGAAGTATGAGAAATATGCGATAGTAAGAGCCTGATGAGGGCAAATCCTAGACCTATCCCAGACCTAACTTGCGTTATCCTCTAAAATATTGATCGAAACCAGGTTTAATCGACTGTTTCAGTGTGGTACCACATTACTACGTGATCCAAACCAGAAAAAACCCAGGATCAGTTCAACAAGTATAAGAAGGATGCGAAAGTATGAGTCTGATGGGTGAAAATCCCAGGGCTAACCTAGACCTAACATGCGTTATCCTCTAAAATATTGATCCAAACCAGGTTTAATCGACTGTTTCAGTGTGGACCCACATTACTACGTGATCCAAACCAGAAAAAACCCAGGATCAGTTCAACAAGTATAAGAAGGATGCGAAAGTATGAGTCTGATGGGTGAAAATCCCAGGGCTAACCTAGACCTAACATGCGTTATCCTCTAAAATATTGATCGAAACCAGGTTTAATTGACTGTTTTAGTGTGGTACCACATTACTACGTGATCCAAACCTGGAAAAAACCCAGGATCTGTTCAACGAGTATGTGAAAAACGCGAAACTGTGAGCCTGATGAGGGCAAATCTTAGACCTAACCCAGACCTAAGATGCGTTGTCCTCTAAAATATTTATCCAGACCAGGTTTCATTGAATGTTTCAGTGTGGTACCACATAACTACGTGATCCAAACCAGTAAAAACCCAGGATCCGTTTAACAAGTATGTGAGGAATGCGAATGTATGAGTCTGATGAGTGAAAATCCCAGGCCTAACCTAGACCTAACATGCGTTATCCTCAAAAATATTGATCGAAACCTGGTTTAATCGACTGTTTCAGTGTGGTACCACATTACTATGTGATCCAAACCAGAAAATAACCCAGGATCCGTTCAACAAGTATGTGAAGAATGTGAAAGTATGAGTCTGATGAGTGAAAATCCCAGGCCTAACCTAGACCTAACATGCGTTATCCTGAAAGATATTGATCGAAACCTGGTTTAATCGACTGTTTCAGTGTGGTACCACATTACTATGTGATCCAAACCAGAAAATAACCCAGGATCTGTTCAACGAGTATGTGAAGTGTGCGAAAGTATGAGTCTGATGAGGTCAAATCCCAGACCAATCCCAGACTTAACTTGCGTTATCCTCTAAAATATTGATCGAAACCAGGTTTAATCGGCTGTTTCAGTGTGGTACCATATTACTACGTGATCCAAACCAGAAAAAACCCAGGATCAGTTCAACAAGTATAAGAAGAATGCGAAAGTATGAGTCTGATGAGTGAAAATCCCAGGGCTAACCTAGACCTAACATGCGTTATCCTCTAAAATATTGATCGAAACCTGGTTTAATCGACTGTCTCAGTTTGGTACCACATTACTATGTGATCCAAACCAGAAAATAACCCAGGATCTGTTCAACGAGTATGTGAAGTGTGCGAAAGTATGAGTCTGATGAGGGCTAATCCCAGACCTATCCCAGACCTAACTTGCGTTATCCTCTAAAATATTGATCGAAACCAGGTTTAACCGACTGTTTCAGTGTGGAACCACATTACTACGTGGTCCAAACCAGAAAAAACCCAGGATCAGTTCAAGAAGTATGTGAAGAATGCGAAAGTATGAGTCTGATGAGTGAAAATCCCAGGCCTAACCTAGACCTAACATGCGTTATCCTCAAAAATATTGATCGAAACCTGGTTTAGTCGACTGTTTGAGTGTAGTATCACACTACTACGTGACCCAAACCAGAAAAAACCCAGGATCTGTTCAACAAGTATGTGAAAAACGCGAAAGTATGAGCCTGATGAGGGCAAATCCCGGACCTATCACAGACCTAACTTGCGTTATCCTCTAAAATATTGATCGAAACCAGGTTTAATTGAATGTTTCTGTGTGGTACCACATTACTACGTGATCGAAACCAGTAAAAACCCAGGATCCGTTCAACAAGTATGTGAAGAATGCGAAAGTATGAGTCTGATGAGTGAAAATCCCAGGCCTAACCCAGACCTAAGATGCTTTATCCTCTAAAATATTTATCCAGAACAGGTTTCATTGAATGTTTCAGTGTGGTACCACTTTACTACGTGATCCAATCCAGAAATAGCCCAGGATCTAGCCATGAAGTATGTGAAGAATGCGATAGTAAGAGCCTGATGAGGGCAAATCCTAGACCTATCCCAGACCTAACTTGCGTTATCCTCTAAAATATTGATCGAAACCAGGTTTAATCGACTGTTTCAGTGTTGTACTTCATTACTACGTGATGCAATCCAGAAAAAGCTCAGGATCTAGCCATCAAGTATGAGAAATATGCGAAAGAATGAGCCTGATGAGAGCAAATCCCAGACCTATCCCAGACCTAACTTGCGTTGTCCTCTAAAACATTGATGGAAACCAGGTTTAATTGACTGTTTCAGTGTTGTACTTCATTACTACGTGATGCAATCCAGAAAAAGCTCAGGATCTAGCCATCAAGTATGAGAAATATGCGAAAGAATGAGCCTGATGAGAGCAAATCCCAGACCTATCCCAGACCTAACATGCGTTATCCTCAAAAATATTGTTCGAAACCTGGTTTAATCGACTGTTTCAGTGTGGTACGACATTACTATGTGATCCAAACCAGAAAATAACCCAGGATCTGTTCAACGAGTATGTGAAAAACGCGAAAGTATGAGCCTGATGAGGGCAAATCCCGGACCTATCCCAGACCTAACTTGCGTTATCATCTAAAATATTGATCGAAACCAGGTTTAATTGAATGTTTCTGTGTGGTACCACATTACTATGTGATCCAAACCAGAAAATAACTCGGGATCTGTTCAACGAGTATGCGAAGTGTGCGAAAGTATGAGTCTGATGAGGGCAAACCCAGACCTATCCCAGACCTAACATGTGTTATCCTCTAAAATATTTATCAAGACCAGGTTTAATTGATTGTTTCAGTGTGGACCCACATTACTACGTGATCCAAACCAGAAAAAACCCAGGATCCGTTCAACAAGTATGTGAAGAATGCGAAAGTATGAGTCTGATGAGTGAAAATCCCAGGCCTAACCCAGACCTAAGATGCCTTATCCTCTAAAATATTTATCCAGAACAGGTTTCATTGAATGTTTCAGTGTGGTACCACTTTACTACGTGATCCAATCCAGAAATAGCCCAGGATCTAGCCATGAAGTATGAGAAATATGCGATAGTAAGAGCCTGATGAGGGCAAATCCTAGACCTATCCCAGACCTAACTTGCGTTATCCTCTAAAATATTGATCGAAACCAGGTTTAATTGACTGTTTCAGCGTGGTACCACATTACTACGTGATCCAAACCAGACAAAAATACCCAGGATCCGTTCAACAAGTATGTGAGGAATGCGAAAGTATGAGTCTGATGAGTGAAAATCCCAGGCCTAACCTAGACCTAACATGCGTTGTCCTCAAAAATATTGATCGAAACCTGGTTTAATCGACTGTTTTAGTGTGGTACCACATTACTATGTGATCCAAACCAGTAAAAACCCAGGATCTGTTCAACGAGTATGTGAAGTGTGCGAAAGTATGAGTCTGATGAGGGCAAATCCCAGACCTATCCCAGACCTAACATGCGTTCTCCTCTAAAATATTTATCAAGACCAGGTTTAATTGATTGTTTCAGTGTGGACCCACATAACTACGTGATCCAAACCAGAAAAAACCCAGGATCCGTTCAACAAGTATGTGAAGAATGCGAAAGTATGAGTCTGATGAATGAAAAAACCAGGCCTGTCCTAGACCTAACATGCGTTATCCTCTGAAATATTGAGCGAAACCAGGTTTAATGGACTGTTTCAGTGTGGTACCACACTACTACGGGATCCAAACCAGAAAAAACCCAGGATCTGTTCAACAAGTATGTGAAAAACGCGACAGTATGGGCCTGATGAGGGCAAATCCCAGACCTATCCCAGACCTAACTTGCGTTGTCCTCTAAAATATTGATGGAAACCAGGTTTAATTGACTGTTTCAGTGTTGTACTTCATTACTACGTGATGCAATCCAGAAAAGCTCAGGATCTAGCCATCAAGTATGAGAAATATGCGAAAGAATGAGCCTGATGAGAGCAAATCCCAGACCTATCCCAGACCTAACTTGCGTTGTCCTCTAAAACATTGATGGAAACCAGGTTTAATTGACTGTTTCAGTGTTGTACTTCATTACTACGTGATGCAATCCAGAAAAAGCTCAGGATCTAGCCATCAAGTATGAGAAATATGCGAAAGAATGAGCCTGATGAGAGCAAATCCCAGACCTATCCCAGACCTAACATGCGTTATCCTCAAAAATATTGTTCGAAACCTGGTTTAATCGACTGTTTCAGTGTGGTACCACATTACTATGTGATCCAAACCAGAAAATAACACAGGATCTGTTCAACGAGTATGTGAAGAAAGCGAAAGTATGAGTCTGATGAGGGCTAATCCCAGACCTATCCCAGACCTAACTTGCGATATCCTCTAAAATAATGATCGAAACCAGGTTTAATTGACTGTTTTATTGTGGTACCACACTACTACGGGATCCAAACCAGAAAAAACCCAGGATCTGTTCAACAAGTATGTGAAAAACGCGAAAGTATGAGCCTGATGAGGGCAAATCCCAGACCTATCCCAGACCTAACATGCGTTATCCTCAAAAATATAGATCGAAACCTGGTTTAATCGACTGTTTCAGTGTGGTACCACATTACTATGTGATCCAAACCAGAAAATAACCCAGGACCTGTTCAACGAGTATGTGAAGTGTGCGAAAGTATGAGTCTGATGAGGGCAAATCCCATACCTATCCCAGACCTAACATGCGTTATCCTCTAAAATATTTATCAAGACCAGGTTTAATTGATTGTTTCACTGTGGACCCACATTACTACGTGATCCAAACCAGAAAAAACCCAGCATCCGTTCAACACGTATGTGAAGAATGCGAAAGTATGAGTCTGATGAGTGAAAATCCCAGGCCTGACCTAGACCTAACTTGCGTTATCCTCTAAAATATTGATCGAAACCAGGCTTAATTGACTGTTTCAGCGTGGTACCACATTACTAGGTGATACAAACCAGAAACAGCCCAGGATCTAGCCATGAAGTATGAGAAATATGCGAAAGTATGAGCCTGCTGGGGGCAAATCCTAGACCTAAGCCAAACCTAACATGCGTTATCCTCTAAAATATTTATCAAGACCAGGTTTAATTGATTGTTTCAGTGTGGTACCACATTACTACGTGAACCAAACCAGAAAAAACCCAGGATCCGTTCAACAAGTATGTGAAGAATGCGAAAGTATGAGTCTCATGAGCGAAAATCCCAGACCTAACCTAGACCTAACATGCGTTATCCTCTAAAATATTGATCCAAACCAGGTTTAATGGACTGTTTCAGTGTGGTACCACTTTACTACGTGATCCAAAGCAGAAAAAACCCTCGATCAGGTCAACATGTATGTTAAAACTGCGAAAGTATGACCCTGATCAGGGCAAGTCCCAGGCCTAACCTAGACCTAACATGCGCTGTCCTCTAAAATATTGATGGAAACCAGGTTTAATTGACTGTTTCAGTGTTGTACTTCATTACTACGTGATCCAATCCAGAAAAAGCCCAGGATCTAGCCCTCAGGTATGAGAAATATGCGAAAGAATGAGCCTGATGAGAGAAAATCCCAGACCTAACCTAGACCTGACATGAATTATTCTCTAAAATATTGGTCGAAACCAGGTTTAATTGACTGATTCAGTGTGGTCCCACATTACTACGTGATCCAAACCAGAAAAAACCCAGGATCCGTTCAACAAGTATGTGAAGAATGTGAAATATGTGTCTGATGAGTGAAAATCCCGGGCCTAACCTAGACCTAACATGCGTTATCCTCAAAAATATTGATCGAAACGTGGTTTAATCGACTGTTTCAGTGTGGTGCCACATTACTATGTGATCCAACCCAGAAAAAAACCCAGGATCTGTTCAACGAGAATGTGAAGTGTGCGAAAGTATGAGGCTGATGAGGTCAAATCCCAGACCAATCCCAGACTTAACTTGCGTTATCCTCTAAAATATTGATCGAAACCAGGTTTAATCGACTGCTTCAGTGTGGTACCACATTACTACGTGATCCAAACCAGAAAAAACCCAGGATCACTTCAACAAGTATGTGAACAATGCGAAAGTATGAGTCTCATGATCGAAAATCCCAGACCTAACCTAGACCTAACATGCGTTATCCTCTAAAATATTGATCCAAACCAGGTTTAATGGACTGTTTCAGTGTGGTACCACTTTACTACGTGATCCAAAGCAGAAAAAACCCTCGATCAGGTCAACATGTATGTTAAAACTGCGAAAGTATGACCCTGATCAGGGCAAATCCCAGGCCTAACCTAGACCTAACATGCGCTGTCCTCTAAAATATTGATGGAAACCTGGTTTAATTGACTGTTTCAGTGTTGTACTTCATTACTACGTGATCCAATCCAGAAAAAGCCCAGGATCTAGCCATCAAGTATGAGAAATATGCGAAAGTATGAGCCTGCTGGGGGCAAATCCTAGACCTAAGCCAAACCTAACATGCGTTATCCTCTAAAATATTTATCAAGACCAGGTTTAATTGATTGATTCAGTGTGGTCCCACATTACTACGTGATCAAAACCAGAAAAAACCCAGGATCCGTTCAACAAGTATGTGAAGAATGCGAAATATGAGTCTGATGAGTGAAAATCCCGGGCCTAACCCAGACTTAAGATGCTTTATCCTCTAAAATATTTATCCAGAACAGGTTTAATTGAATGTTTCTGTGTGGTACCACATTACTATGTGATCCAAACCAGAAAATAACCCGGGATCTGTTCAACGAGTATGCGAAGTGTGCGAAAGTATGAGTCTGATGAGGGCAAACCCAGACCTATCCCAGACCTAACATGTGTTATCCTCAAAAATATTGATCGAAACCTGGTTTAATTGACTGTTTCAGTGTTGTACTTCATTACTACGTGATCCAATCCAGAAAAAGCCCAGGATCTAGCCATCAAGTATGAGAAATATGCGAAAGTATGAGCCTGCTGGGGGCAAATCCTAGACCTAAGCCAAACCTAACATGCGTTATCCTCTAAAATATATATCAAGACCAGGTTTAATTGATTGTTTCAGTGTGGACCCACATTACTACGTGATCCAAACCAGAAAAAACCCAGGATCCGTTCAAAAAGTATGTGAAGAATGCGAATGTATGAGTCTGATGAGTGAAAATCCCAGGCCTAACCTAGACCTAACATGCGTTATCCTCAAAAATATTGATCGAAACCTGGTTTAATCGACTGTTTCAGTGTGGTACCACATTACTATGTGATCCAAACCAGAAAATAACCCAGGATGTGTTCAGCGAGTATGTGAAGTGTGCGAAAGTATGAGTCTGATGAGGGCAAATCCCAGACCTATCCCAGACCTAACACGCGTTATCCTCTAAAATATTTATCCAGACCAGGTTTCATTGAGTGTTTCAGTGTGGTACCACTTTACTACGTGATACAATCCAGAAATAGCCCAGGATCTAGCCATGAAGTATGAGAAATATGCGATAGTAAGAGCCTGATGAGGGCAAATCCTAGACCTATCCCAGACCTAACTTGCGTTATCCTCTAAAATATTGATCGAAACCAGGTTTAATCGACTGTTTCAGTGTGGTACCACATTACTACGTGATCCAAACCAGAAAAAACCCAGGATCAGTTCAACAAGTATAAGAAGGATGCGAAAGTATGAGTCTGATGGGTGAAAATCCCAGGGCTAACCTAGACCTAACATGCGTTATCCTCTAAAATATTGATCCAAACCAGGTTTAATCGACTGTTTCAGTGTGGACCCACATTACTACGTGATCCAAACCAGAAAAAACCCAGGATCAGTTCAACAAGTATAAGAAGGATGCGAAAGTATGAGTCTGATGGGTGAAAATCCCAGGGCTAACCTAGACCTAACATGCGTTATCCTCTAAAATATTGATCGAAACCAGGTTTAATTGACTGTTTTAGTGTGGTACCACATTACTACGTGATCCAAACCTGGAAAAAACCCAGGATCTGTTCAACGAGTATGTGAAAAACGCGAAACTGTGAGCCTGATGAGGGCAAATCTTAGACCTAACCCAGACCTAAGATGCGTTGTCCTCTAAAATATTTATCCAGACCAGGTTTCATTGAATGTTTCAGTGTGGTACCACATAACTACGTGATCCAAACCAGTAAAAACCCAGGATCCGTTTAACAAGTATGTGAGGAATGCGAATGTATGAGTCTGATGAGTGAAAATCCCAGGCCTAACCTAGACCTAACATGCGTTATCCTCAAAAATATTGATCGAAACCTGGTTTAATCGACTGTTTCAGTGTGGTACCACATTACTATGTGATCCAAACCAGAAAATAACCCAGGATCCGTTCAACAAGTATGTGAAGAATGTGAAAGTATGAGTCTGATGAGTGAAAATCCCAGGCCTAACCTAGACCTAACATGCGTTATCCTGAAAGATATTGATCGAAACCTGGTTTAATCGACTGTTTCAGTGTGGTACCACATTACTATGTGATCCAAACCAGAAAATAACCCAGGATCTGTTCAACGAGTATGTGAAGTGTGCGAAAGTATGAGTCTGATGAGGTCAAATCCCAGACCAATCCCAGACTTAACTTGCGTTATCCTCTAAAATATTGATCGAAACCAGGTTTAATCGGCTGTTTCAGTGTGGTACCATATTACTACGTGATCCAAACCAGAAAAAACCCAGGATCAGTTCAACAAGTATAAGAAGAATGCGAAAGTATGAGTCTGATGAGTGAAAATCCCAGGGCTAACCTAGACCTAACATGCGTTATCCTCTAAAATATTGATCGAAACCTGGTTTAATCGACTGTCTCAGTTTGGTACCACATTACTATGTGATCCAAACCAGAAAATAACCCAGGATCTGTTCAACGAGTATGTGAAGTGTGCGAAAGTATGAGTCTGATGAGGGCTAATCCCAGACCTATCCCAGACCTAACTTGCGTTATCCTCTAAAATATTGATCGAAACCAGGTTTAACCGACTGTTTCAGTGTGGAACCACATTACTACGTGGTCCAAACCAGAAAAAACCCAGAATCAGTTCAAGAAGTATGTGAAGAATGCGAAAGTATGAGTCTGATGAGTGAAAATCCCAGGCCTAACCTAGACCTAACATGCGTTATCCTCAAAAATATTGATCGAAACCTGGTTTAGTCGACTGTTTGAGTGTAGTATCACACTACTACGTGACCCAAACCAGAAAAAACCCAGGATCTGTTCAACAAGTATGTGAAAAACGCGAAAGTATGAGCCTGATGAGCGCAAATCCCGGACCTATCACAGACCTAACTTGCGTTATCCTCTAAAATATTGATCGAAACCAGGTTTAATTGAATGTTTCTGTGTGGTACCACATTACTACGTGATCGAAACCAGTAAAAACCCAGGATCCGTTCAACAAGTATGTGAAGAATGCGAAAGTATGAGTCTGATGAGTGAAAATCCCAGGCCTAACCCAGACCTAAGATGCTTTATCCTCTAAAATATTTATCCAGAACAGGTTTCATTGAATGTTTCAGTGTGGTACCACTTTACTACGTGATCCAATCCAGAAATAGCCCAGGATCTAGCCATGAAGTATGTGAAGAATGCGATAGTAAGAGCCTGATGAGGGCAAATCCTAGACCTATCCCAGACCTAACTTGCGTTATCCTCTAAAATATTGATCGAAACCAGGTTTAATCGACTGTTTCAGTGTTGTACTTCATTACTACGTGATGCAATCCAGAAAAAGCTCAGGATCTAGCCATCAAGTATGAGAAATATGCGAAAGAATGAGCCTGATGAGAGCAAATCCCAGACCTATCCCAGACCTAACTTGCGTTGTCCTCTAAAACATTGATGGAAACCAGGTTTAATTGACTGTTTCAGTGTTGTACTTCATTACTACGTGATGCAATCCAGAAAAAGCTCAGGATCTAGCCATCAAGTATGAGAAATATGCGAAAGAATGAGCCTGATGAGAGCAAATCCCAGACCTATCCCAGACCTAACATGCGTTATCCTCAAAAATATTGTTCGAAACCTGGTTTAATCGACTGTTTCAGTGTGGTACGACATTACTATGTGATCCAAACCAGAAAATAACCCAGGATCTGTTCAACGAGTATGTGAAAAACGCGAAAGTATGAGCCTGATGAGGGCAAATCCCGGACCTATCCCAGACCTAACTTGCGTTATCATCTAAAATATTGATCGAAACCAGGTTTAATTGAATGTTTCTGTGTGGTACCACATTACTATGTGATCCAAACCAGAAAATAACTCGGGATCTGTTCAACGAGTATGCGAAGTGTGCGAAAGTATGAGTCTGATGAGGGCAAACCCAGACCTATCCCAGACCTAACATGTGTTATCCTCTAAAATATTTATCAAGACCAGGTTTAATTGATTGTTTCAGTGTGGACCCACATTACTACGTGATCCAAACCAGAAAAAACCCAGGATCCGTTCAACAAGTATGTGAAGAATGCGAAAGTATGAGTCTGATGAGTGAAAATCCCAGGCCTAACCCAGACCTAAGATGCCTTATCCTCTAAAATATTTATCCAGAACAGGTTTCATTGAATGTTTCAGTGTGGTACCACTTTACTACGTGATCCAATCCAGAAATAGCCCAGGATCTAGCCATGAAGTATGAGAAATATGCGATAGTAAGAGCCTGATGAGGGCAAATCCTAGACCTATCCCAGACCTAACTTGCGTTATCCTCTAAAATATTGATCGAAACCAGGTTTAATTGACTGTTTCAGCGTGGTACCACATTACTACGTGATCCAAACCAGACAAAAATACCCAGGATCCGTTCAACAAGTATGTGAGGAATGCGAAAGTATGAGTCTGATGAGTGAAAATCCCAGGCCTAACCTAGACCTAACATGCGTTGTCCTCAAAAATATTGATCGAAACCTGGTTTAATCGACTGTTTTAGTGTGGTACCACATTACTATGTGATCCAAACCAGTAAAAACCCAGGATCTGTTCAACGAGTATGTGAAGTGTGCGAAAGTATGAGTCTGATGAGGGCAAATCCCAGACCTATCCCAGACCTAACATGCGTTCTCCTCTAAAATATTTATCAAGACCAGGTTTAATTGATTGTTTCAGTGTGGACCCACATAACTACGTGATCCAAACCAGAAAAAACCCAGGATCCGTTCAACAAGTATGTGAAGAATGCGAAAGTATGAGTCTGATGAATGAAAAAACCAGGCCTGTCCTAGACCTAACATGCGTTATCCTCTGAAATATTGAGCGAAACCAGGTTTAATGGACTGTTTCAGTGTGGTACCACACTACTACGGGATCCAAACCAGAAAAAACCCAGGATCTGTTCAACAAGTATGTGAAAAACGCGACAGTATGGGCCTGATGAGGGCAAATCCCAGACCTATCCCAGACCTAACTTGCGTTGTCCTCTAAAATATTGATGGAAACCAGGTTTAATTGACTGTTTCAGTGTTGTACTTCATTACTACGTGATGCAATCCAGAAAAGCTCAGGATCTAGCCATCAAGTATGAGAAATATGCGAAAGAATGAGCCTGATGAGAGCAAATCCCAGACCTATCCCAGACCTAACTTGCGTTGTCCTCTAAAACATTGATGGAAACCAGGTTTAATTGACTGTTTCAGTGTTGTACTTCATTACTACGTGATGCAATCCAGAAAAAGCTCAGGATCTAGCCATCAAGTATGAGAAATATGCGAAAGAATGAGCCTGATGAGAGCAAATCCCAGACCTATCCCAGACCTAACATGCGTTATCCTCAAAAATATTGTTCGAAACCTGGTTTAATCGACTGTTTCAGTGTGGTACCACATTACTATGTGATCCAAACCAGAAAATAACACAGGATCTGTTCAACGAGTATGTGAAGAAAGCGAAAGTATGAGTCTGATGAGGGCTAATCCCAGACCTATCCCAGACCTAACTTGCGATATCCTCTAAAATAATGATCGAAACCAGGTTTAATTGACTGTTTTATTGTGGTACCACACTACTACGGTATCCAAACCAGAAGAAACCCAGGATCTGTTCAACGAGTATGTGAAGAAAGCGAAAGTATGAGTCTGATGAGGGCTAATCCCAGACCTATCCCAGACCTAACTTGCGATATCCTCTAAAATATTGATCGAAACCAGGTTTAATTGACTGTATTATTGTGGTACCACACTACTACGGGATCCAAACCAGAAAAAACCCAGGATCTGTTCAACAAGTATGTGAAAAACGCGAAAGTATGAGCCTGATGAGGGCAAATCCCAGACCTATCCCAGACCTAACATGCGTTATCCTCAAAAATATAGATCGAAACCTGGTTTAATCGACTGTTTCAGTGTGGTACCACATTACTATGTGATCCAAACCAGAAAATAACCCAGGACCTGTTCAACGAGTATGTGAAGTGTGCGAAAGTATGAGTCTGATGAGGGCAAATCCCATACCTATCCCAGACCTAACATGCGTTATCCTCTAAAATATTTATCAAGACCAGGTTTAATTGATTGTTTCACTGTGGACCCACATTACTACGTGATCCAAACCAGAAAAAACCCAGCATCCGTTCAACACGTATGTGAAGAATGCGAAAGTATGAGTCTGATGAGTGAAAATCCCAGGCCTGACCTAGACCTAACTTGCGTTATCCTCTAAAATATTGATCGAAACCAGGCTTAATTGACTGTTTCAGCGTGGTACCACATTACTAGGTGATACAAACCAGAAACAGCCCAGGATCTAGCCATGAAGTATGAGAAATATGCGAAAGTATGAGCCTGCTGGGGGCAAATCCTAGACCTAAGCCAAACCTAACATGCGTTATCCTCTAAAATATTTATCAAGACCAGGTTTAATTGATTGTTTCAGTGTGGTACCACATTACTACGTGAACCAAACCAGAAAAAACCCAGGATCCGTTCAACAAGTATGTGAAGAATGCGAAAGTATGAGTCTCATGAGCGAAAATCCCAGACCTAACCTAGACCTAACATGCGTTATCCTCTAAAATATTGATCCAAACCAGGTTTAATGGACTGTTTCAGTGTGGTACCACTTTACTACGTGATCCAAAGCAGAAAAAACCCTCGATCAGGTCAACATGTATGTTAAAACTGCGAAAGTATGACCCTGATCAGGGCAAGTCCCAGGCCTAACCTAGACCTAACATGCGCTGTCCTCTAAAATATTGATGGAAACCAGGTTTAATTGACTGTTTCAGTGTTGTACTTCATTACTACGTGATCCAATCCAGAAAAAGCCCAGGATCTAGCCCTCAAGTATGAGAAATATGCGAAAGAATGAGCCTGATGAGAGAAAATCCCAGACCTAACCTAGACCTAGCATGAATTATTCTCTAAAATATTGGTCGAAACCAGGTTTAATTGACTGATTCAGTGTGGTCCCACATTACTACGTGATCCAAACCAGAAAAAACCCAGGATCCGTTCAACAAGTATGTGAAGAATGTGAAATATGTGTCTGATGAGTGAAAATCCCGGGCCTAACCTAGACCTAACATGCGTTATCCTCAAAAATATTGATCGAAACGTGGTTTAATCGACTGTTTCAGTGTGGTGCCACATTACTATGTGATCCAAACCAGAAAAAAACCCAGGATCTGTTCAACGAGAATGTGAAGTGTGCGAAAGTATGAGGCTGATGAGGTCAAATCCCAGACCAATCCCAGACTTAACTTGCGTTATCCTCTAAAATATTGATCGAAACCAGGTTTAATCGACTGCTTCAGTGTGGTCCCACATTACTACGTGATCCAAACCAGAAAAAACCCAGGATCCGTTCAACAAGTATGTGAAGAATGTGAAATATGTGTCTGATGAGTGAAAATCCCGGGCCTAACCTAGACCTAACATGCGTTATCCTCAAAAATATTGATCGAAACGTGGTTTAATCGACTGTTTCAGTGTGGTGCCACATTACTATGTGATCCAAACCAGAAAAAAACCCAGGATCTGTTCAACGAGAATGTGAAGTGTGCGAAAGTATGAGGCTGATGAGGTCAAATCCCAGACCAATCCCAGACTTAACTTGCGTTATCCTCTAAAATATTGATCGAAACCAGGTTTAATCGACTGCTTCAGTGTGGTACCACATTACTACGTGATCCAAACCAGAAAAAACCCAGGATCACTTCAACAAGTATGTGAACAATGCGAAAGTATGAGTCTCATGATCGAAAATCCCAGACCTAACCTAGACCTAACATGCGTTATCCTCTAAAATATTGATCCAAACCAGGTTTAATGGACTGTTTCAGTGTGGTACCACTTTACTACGTGATCCAAAGCAGAAAAAACCCTCGATCAGGTCAACATGTATGTTAAAACTGCGAAAGTATGACCCTGATCAGGGCAAATCCCAGGCCTAACCTAGACCTAACATGCGCTGTCCTCTAAAATATTGATGGACACCTGGTTTAATTGACTGTTTCAGTGTTGTACTTCATTACTACGTGATCCAATCCAGAAAAAGCCCAGGATCTAGCCATCAAGTATGAGAAATATGCGAAAGTATGAGCCTGCTGGGGGCAAATCCTAGACCTAAGCCAAACCTAACATGCGTTATCCTCTAAAATATTTATCAAGACCAGGTTTAATTGATTGATTCAGTGTGGTCCCACATTACTACGTGATCAAAACCAGAAAAAACCCAGGATCCGTTCAACAAGTATGTGAAGAATGCGAAATATGAGTCTGATGAGTGAAAATCCCGGGCCTAACCCAGACTTAAGATGCTTTATCCTCTAAAATATTTATCCAGAACAGGTTTAATTGAATGTTTCTGTGTGGTACCACATTACTATGTGATCCAAACCAGAAAATAACCCGGGATCTGTTCAACGAGTATGCGAAGTGTGCGAAAGTATGAGTCTGATGAGGGCAAACCCAGACCTATCCCAGACCTAACATGTGTTATCCTCTAAAATATTTATCAAGACCAGGTTTAATTGATTGTTTCAGTGTGGACCCACATTACTACGTGATCCAAACCAGAAAAAACCCAGGATCCGTTCAACAAGTATGTGAAGAATGCGAAAGTATGAGTCTGATGAGTGAAAATCCCAGGCCTAACCCAGACCTAAGATGCATTATCCTCTAAAATATTTATCCAGAACAGGTTTCATTGAATGTTTCAGTGTGGTACCACTTTACTACGTGATCCAAAGCAGAAAAAACACTCGATCAGGTCAACATGTATGTTAAAACTGCGAAAGTATGACCCTGATCAGGGCAAGTCCCAGGCCTAACCTAGACCTAACATGCGCTGTCCTCTAAAATATTGATGGAAACCAGGTTTAATTGACTGTTTCAGTGTTGTTCTTCATTACTACGTGATCCAATCCAGAAAAAGCCCAGGATCTAGCCCTCAAGTATGAGAAATATGCGAAAGAATGAGCCTGATGAGAGAAAATCCCAGACCTAACCTAGACCTAACATGAATTATTCTCTAAAATATTGGTCGAAACCAGGTTTAATTGACTGATTCAGTGTGGTACCACATTACTACATGAACCAAACCAGAAAAAACCCAGCATCCGTTCAACACGTATGTGAAGAATGCGAAAGTATGAGTCTGATGAGTGAAAATCCCAGGCCTGACCTAGACCTAACATGCGTTATCCTCTAAAATATTGAGTGAAACCAGGTTTAATCGACTGTTTCAGTGTGGTACCACATTACTATGTGATCCAAACCAGAAAATAACCCAGGATCTGTTCAACGAGTATGTGAAGTGTGCGAAAATATGTGTCTGATGAGGTCAAATCCCAGACCATTCCCAGACTTAACTTGCGTTATCCTCTAAGATATTGATCGAAACCAGGTTTAATCGACTGCTTCAGTGTGGTACCAAATTACTACGTGATCCAAACCAGAAAAAACCCAGGATCAGTTCAACAAGTATGAGAAGAATGCGAAAGTATGAGTCTGATGAGTGAAAATCCCAGGGCTAACCTAGACCTAACATGCGTTATCCTCTAAGCAATTGATCCAAACCAGCTTTAATGGACTGTTTCAGTGTGGTACCACACTACTACGTGATACAAACCAGAAAAAACCCAGGATCTGTTCAACAAGTATGTGAAAAACGCGAAAGTATGAGCCTGATGAGGGCGAATCCCAGACCTATGCCAGACCTAACTTGCGTTATCCTCTAAAATATTGATCGAAACCAGGTTTAATTGACTGTTTCAGCGTGGTACCACATTACTACGTGATACAAACCAGAAACAGCCCAGGATCTAGCCATGAAGTATGAGAAATATGCGAAAGTATGAGCCTGCTGGGGGCAAATCCTAGACCTAAGCCAAACCTAACATGCGTTATCCTCTAAAATATTTATCAAGACCAGGTTTAATTGATTGTTTCAGTGTGGTACCACATTACTACATGAACCAAACCAGAAAAAACCCAGGATCCGTTCAACAAGTATGTGAAGAATGCGAAAGTATGAGTCTCATGAGCGAAAATCCCAGACCTAACCTAGACCTAACATGCGTTATCCTCTAAAATATTGATCCAAACCAGGTTTAATGGACTGTTTCAGTGTGGTACCACTTTACTACGTGATCCAAAGCAGAAAAAACCCTCGATCAGGTCAACATGTATGTTAAAACTGCGAAAGTATGACCCTGATCAGGGCAAGTCCCAGGCCTAACCTAGACCTAACATGCGCTGTCCTCTAAAATATTGATGGAAACCAGGTTTAATTGACTGTTTCAGTGTTGTACTTCATTACTACGTTATCCAATCCAGAAAAAGCCCAGGATCTAGCCCTCAAGTATGAGAAATATGCGAAAGAATGAGCCTGATGAGAGAAAATCCCAGACCTAACCTAGACGTAACATGAATTATTCTCTAAAATATTGGTCGAAACCAGGTTTAATTGACTGATTCAGTGTGGTCCCACATTACTACGTGATCCAAACCAGAAAAAACCCAGAATCCGTTCAACAAGTATGTGAAGAATGTGAAATATGTGTCTGATGAGTGAAAATCCCGGGCCTAACCTAGACCTAACATGCGTTATCCTCAAAAATATTGATCGAAACGTGGTTTAATCGACTGTTTCAGTGTGGTGCCACATTACTATGTGATCCAAACCAGAAAAAAACCCAGGATCTGTTCAACGAGAATGTGAAGTGTGCGAAAGTATGAGGCTGATGAGGTCAAATCCCAGACCAATCCCAGACTTAACTTGCGTTATCCTCTAAAATATTGATCGAAACCAGGTTTAATCGACTGCTTCAGTGTGGTACCACATTACTACGTGATCCAAACCAGAAAAAACCCAGGATCAGTTCAACAAGTATAAGAAGAATGCGAAAGTATGAGTCTGATGGGTGAAAATCCCAGGGCTAACCTAGACCTAACATGCGTTATCCTCTAAAATATTGATCCAAACCAGGTTTAATGGACTGTTTCAGTGTGGTACCACATTACTACGTGATATAAACCAGAAAAAACCCAGGATCCGTTCAACAAGTATGTGAGGAATGCGAAAGTATGAGTCTGATGAGTGAAAATCCCAGGCCTAACCTAGACCTAACATGCGTTATCCTCAAGAATATTGATCGAAACCTGGTTTAATCGACTGTTTCAGTGTGGTACCACATTACTATGTGATCCAAACCAGTAAAAACCCAGGATCTGTTCAACGAGTATGTGAAGTGTGCGAAAGTATGAGTCTGATGAGGGCTAATCCCAGACCTATCCCAGACCTAACATGCGTTATCCTCTAAAATATTTATCAAGACCAGGTTTAATTGATTGTTTCAGTGTGGACCCACATTACTACGTGATCCAAACCAGAAAAAACCCAGGATCCGTTCAACAGGTATGCGAAGAATGCGAAAGTATGAGTCTGATGAGTGAAAATCCCAGGCCTAACCTAGACCTAACATGCGTTATCCTAAAAAATATTGATCGAAACCTGGTTTAATCGACTGTTTCAGTGCGGTACCACATTACTATGTGATCCAAACCAGAAGATAACCCAGGATCTGTTCAACGAGTATGTGAAGTGTGCGAAAGTATGAGTCTGATGAGCGCAAATCCCAGACCTATCCCAGACCTAACATGCGTTATCCTCTAAAATATTTATCAAGACCAGGTTTAATTGATTGTTTCAGTGTGGGCCCACATAACTACGTGATCCAAACCAGAAAAAACCCAGGATCCGTTCAACAAGTATGTGAAGAATGCGAAAGTATGAGTCTGATGAATGAAAAAACCAGGCCTGACCTAGACCTAACATGCGTTATCCTCTGAAATATTGAGCGAAACCAGGTTTAATGGACTGTTTCAGTGTGGTACCACACTACTACGGGATCCAAACCAGAAAAAACCCGGGATCTGTTCAACAAGTATGTGAAAAACGCGACAGTATGGGCCTGATGAGGGCAAATCCCAGACCTATCCCAGACCTAACTTGCGTTGTCCTCTAAAATATTGATGGAAACCAGGTTCAATTGACTGTTTCAGTGTTGTACTTCATTACTACGTGATGCAATCCAGAAAAGCTCAGGATCTAGCCATCAAGTATGAGAAATATGCGAAAGAATGAGCCTGATGAGAGCAAATCCCAGACCTATCCCAGACCTAACTTGCGTTGTCCTCTAAAACATTGATGGAAACCAGGTTTAATTGACTGTTTCAGTGTTGTACTTCATTACTACGTGATGCAATCCAGAAAAAGCTCAGGATCTAGCCATCAAGTATGAGAAATATGCGAAAGAATGAGCCTGATGAGAGCAAATCCCAGACCTATCCCAGACCTAACATGCGTTATCCTCAAAAATATTGTTCGAAACCTGGTTTAATCGACTGTTTCAGTGTGGTACCACATTACTATGTGATCCAAACCAGAAAATAACACAGGATCTGTTCAACGAGTATGTGAAGAAAGCGAAAGTATGAGTCTGATGAGGGCTAATCCCAGACCTATCCCAGACCTAACTTGCGATATCCTCTAAAATATTGATCGAAACCAGGTTTAATTGACTGTTTTATTGTGGTACCACACTACTACGGGATCCAAACCAGAAAAAACCCAGGATCTGTTCAACGAGTATGTGAAGAAAGCGAAAGAATGAGTCTGATGAGGGCTAATCCCAGACCTATCCCAGACCTAACTTGCGATATCCTCTAAAATATTGATCGAAACCATGTTTAATTGACTGTTTTATTGTGGTACCACACTACTACGGGATCCAAACCAGAAAAAACCCAGGATCTGTTCAACAAGTATGTGAAAAACGCGAAAGTATGAGCCTGATGAGGGCAAATCCCAGACCTATCCCAGACCTAACATGCGTTATCCTCAAAAATATAGATCGAAACCTGGTTTAATCGACTGTTCCAGTGTTGTACCACATTACTATGTGATCCAAACCAGAAAATAACCCAGGACCTGTTCAACGGGTATGTGAAGTGTGCGAAAGTATGAGTCTGATGAGGGCAAATCCCATACCTATCCCAGACCTAACATGCGTTAGCCTCTAAAATATTTATCAAGACCAGGTTTAATTGATTGTTTCACTGTGGACCCACATTACTACGTGATCCAAACCAGAAAAAACCCAGCATCCGTTCAACACGTATGTGAAGAATGCGAAAGTATGAGTCTGATGAGTGAAAATCCCAGGCCTGACCTAGACCTAACATGCGTTATCCTCTAAAATATTGAGTGAAACCAGGTTTAATCGACTGTTTCAGTGTGGTACCACATTACTATGTGATCCAAACCAGAAAATAACCCAGGATCTGTTCAACGAGTATGTGAAGTGTGCGAAAGTATGTGTCTGATGTGGTCAAATCCCAGACCATTCCCAGACTTAACTTGCGTTATCCTCTAAAATATTGATCGAAACCAGGTTTAATTGACTGTTTCAGCGTGGTACCACATTACTACGTGATACAAACCAGAAACAGCCCAAGATCTAGCCATGAGGTATGAGAAATATGCGAAAGTATGAGCCTGCTGGGGGCAAATCCTAGACCTAAGCCAAACCTAACATGCGTTATCCTCTAAAATATTTATCAAGACCAGGTTTAATTGATTGTTTCAGTGTGGTACCACATTACTACATGAACCAAACCAGAAAAAACCCAGGATCCGTTCAACAAGTATGTGAAGAATGCGAAAGTATGAGTCTCATGAGCGAAAATCCCAGACCTAACCTAGACCTTACATGCGTTATCCTCTAAAATATTGATCCAAACCAGGTTTAATGGACTGTTTCAGTGTGGTACCACTTTACTACGTGATCCAAAGCAGAAAAAACCCTCGATCAGGTCAACATGTATGTTAAAACTGCGAAAGTATGACCCTGATCAGGGCAAATCCCAGGCCTAACCTAGACCTAACATGCGCTGTCCTCTAAAATATTGATGGAAACCAGGTTTAATTGACTGTTTCAGTGTTGTACTTCATTACTACGTGATCCAATCCAGAAAAAGCCCAGGATCTAGCCCTCAAGTATGAGAAATATGCGAAAGAATGAGCGTGATGAGAGAAAATCCCAGACCTAACCTAGACCTAACATGAATTATTCTCTAAAATATTGGTCGAAACCAGGTTTAATTGACTGATTCAGTGTGGTCCCACATTACTACGTGATCCAAACCAGAAAAAACCCAGGATCCGTTAAACAAGTATGTGAAGAATGTGAAATATGTGTCTGATGAGTGAAAATCCCGGGCCTAACCTAGACCTAACATGCGTTATCCTCAAAAATATTGATCGAAACGGGGTTTAATCGACTGTTTCAGTGCGGTGCCACATTACTATGTGATCCAAACCAGAAGAAAACCCAGGATCTGTTCAACGAGAATGTGAAGTGTGCGAAAGTATGAGGCTGATGAGGTCAAATCCCAGACCAATCCCAGACTTAACTTGCGTTATCCTCTAAAATATTGATCGAAACCAGGTTTAATCGACTGCTTCAGTGTGGTACCACATTACTACGTGATCCAAACCAGAAAAAACCCAGGATCAGTTCAACAAGTATAAGAAGAATGCGAAAGTATGAGTCTGATGGGTGAAAATCCCAGGGCTAACCTAGACCTAACATGCGTTATCCTCTAAAATATTGATCCAAACCAGGTTTAATGGACTGTTTCAGTGTGGTACCACATTACTACGTGATATAAACCAGAAAAAACCCAGGATCCGTTCAACAAGTATGTGAGGAATGCGAAAGTATGAGTCTCATGATCGAAAATCCCAGACCTAACCTAGACCTAACATGCGTTATCCTCTAAAATATTGATCCAAACCAGGTTTAATGGACTGTTTCAGTGTTGTACCACTTTACTACGTGATCCAAACCAGAAAAAACCCAGGATCAGTTCAACAAGTATAAGAAGAATGCGAAAGTATGAGTCTGATGGGTGAAAATCCCAGACCTATCCCAGACCTAACATGCGTTATCCTCTAAAATATATATCAAGACCAGGTTTAATTGATTGTTTCAGTGTGGACCCACATTACTACGTGATCCAAACCAGAAAAAACCCAGGATCCGTTCAAAAAGTATGTGAAGAATGCGAATATATGAGTCTGATGAGTGAAAATCCCAGGCCTAACCTAGACCTAACATGCGTTATCCTCAAAAATATTGATCGAAACCTGGTTTAATTGACTGTTTTAGTGTGGTACCACATTACTACGTGATCCAAACCAGAAAAAACCCAGGATCTGTTCAACAAGTATGTGAAAAACGCGAAACTGTGAGCCTGATGAGGGCAAATCCTAGACCTAAGCCAAACCTAACATGCGTTATCCTCTAAAATATTTATCAAGACCAGGTTTAATTGATTGATTCAGTGTGGTCCCAAATTACTACGTGATCAAAACCAGAAAAAACCCAGGATCCGTTCAACAAGTATGTGAAGAATGCGAAATATGAGTCTGATGAGTGAAAATCCCGGGCCTAACCTAGACCTAACTTGCGTTATCCTCTAAAATATTGATCGAAACCAGGTTTAATCGACTGTTTCAGTGTGGTACCACATTACTACGTGATCCAAACCAGAAAAAACCCAGGATCAGTTCAACAAGTATAAGAAGAATGCGAAAGTATGAGTCTGATGGGTGAAAATCCCAGGGCTAACCTAGACCTAACATGCGTTATCCTCTAAAATATTGATCCAAACCAGGTTTAATGGACTGTTTCAGTTTGGAACCACATTACTACGTGATCCAAACCGGAAAAAACCCAGGATCAGTTCAACAAGTATGTGAAGAATGCGAAAGTATGAGTCTGATGGGGGCAAATCCCAGACCTATCCCAGACCTAACATGCGTTATCCTCTAAAATATATATCAAGACCAGGTTTAATTGATTGTTTCAGTGTGGACCCACATTACTACGTGATCCAAACCAGAAAAAACCCAGGATCCGTTCAAAAAGTATGTGAAGAATGCGAATATATGAGTCTGATGAGTGAAAATCCCAGGCCTAACCTAGACCTAACATGCGTTATCCTCAAAAATATTGATCGAAACCTGGTTTAATTGACTGTTTTAGTGTGGTACCACATTACTACGTGATCCAAACCAGAAAAAACCCAGGATCTGTTCAACAAGTATGTGAAAAACGCGAAACTGTGAGCCTGATGAGGGCAAATCCTAGACCTAAGCCAAACCTAACATGCGTTATCCTCTAAAATATTTATCAAGACCAGGTTTAATTGATTGATTCAGTGTGGTCCCACATTACTACGTGATCAAAACCAGAAAAAACCCAGGATCCGTTCAACAAGTATGTGAAGAATGCGAAATATGAGTCTGATGAGTGAAAATCCCGGGCCTAACCTAGACCTAACATGCGTTATCCTCTAAAATATTGATCCAAACCAGGTTTAATGGACTGTTTCAGTTTGGAACCACATTACTGCGTGATCCAAACTAGAAAAAAACCCAGGATCTCGTCAACGAGTATGTGAAGTGTGCGAAAGTATGAGTCTGATGAGGGCTAATCCCAGACCTATCCCAGACCTAACATGCGTTATCCTCTAAAATATTTATCAAGACCAGGTTTAATTGATTGATTCAGTGTGGTCCCACATTACTACGTGATCAAAACCAGAAAAAACCCAGGATCCGTTCAACAAGTATGAGAAATATGCGAAAGTATGAGCCTGATGAGGGCAAATCCTAGACCTAACCCAGACCTAACATGCGTTATTCTCTAAAATATTGATCGAAGCCAAGTTTAATCGACTGTTTCAGTGTGGAACCACATTACTACGTGATCCAAGCCAGGAAAAAACCCAGGATCTTGTCAACGAGTATGTGAAGTGTGCGAAAGTATGAGTCTGATGAGGGCTAATCCCAGACCTATCCCAGACCTAGCTTGCGTGATCCTCTAAAATATTTATCAAGACCAGGTTTAATTGAATGTTTCAGTGTGGTACCACATTACTACGTGACCCAAACCAGAAAAAACCCAGGATCCGTTCAACAAGTATGTGAAAAACGCGAAAGTATGAGCCTGATGAGGGCAAATCCCAGACCTATCCCAGACCTAACTTGCGTTATCCTCTAAAATATTGATCGAAGCCAAGTTTAATCGACTGTTTCAGTGTGGAACCACATTACTACGTGATCCAAGCCAGGAAAAAACCCAGGATCTTGTCAACGAGTATGTGAAGTGTGCGAAAGTATGAGTCTGATGAGGGCTAATCCCAGACCTATCCCAGACCTAGCTTGCGTGATCCTCTAAAATATTTATCAAGACCAGGTTTAATTGAATGTTTCAGTGTGGTACCACATTACTACGTGATACAATGCAGAAACAGCCCAGGATCTAGCCATGAAGTATGAGAAATATGCGAAGGTATGAGCCTGATGAGGGCAAATCCTAGACGTAACCCAGACCTAACATGCGTTATCCTCTAAAATATTTATCAAGACCAGGTTTAATTGAATGTTTCAGTGTGGTACCACATTTCTACGTGATCCAAACCAGAAAAAACCCAGGATCCGTTCAACAAGTATGTGAAGAATGCGAATGTATGAGTCTGATCAGTGAAAATCTCAGGCCTTACCTAGACCTAACTTGCGTTGTCCTCTAAAATATTGATGGAAACCAGGTTTCATTGACTGTTTCAGTGTGGTACTACATTACTACGTGATGCAATCCAGAAAAAGCCCAGGATCCGTTCAACAAGTATGAAGAAAGCGAAAGTATGAGTCTGATGAGGGCTAATCCCAGACCTATCCCAGACATAACATGCGTTATCCTCAAAAATATTGATCGAAACCAGGTTTAATCGACTGTTTCAGTGTGGTACCACATTACTGCGTGATCCAAACTAGAAAAAAACCCAGGATCTCGTCAACGAGTATGTGAAGTGTGCGAAAGTATGAGTCTGATAAGGGCTAATCCCAGACCTATCCCAGACCTAACATGCGTTATCCTCTAAAATATTTATCAAGACCAGGTTTAATTGAATGTTTCAGTGTGGTACCACATTACTACGTGATCCAAACCACAAAAAACCCAGGATCTGTTCGACAAGTATGTGAAAAACGCGAAACTGTGAGCCTGATGAGGGCAAATCTTAGACCTAACCTTGACCTAACATGCGTTATCCTCTAAAATTCTTATCCAGACCAGGTTTCATTGAATGTTTCAGTGTGGTACCACTTTACTACGTGATCCAATCCAGAAATAGCCCAGGATCTAGCCATGAAGTATGAGAAATATGCGAAAGTATGAGCCTGATGAGGGCAAATCCTAGACCTAACCCAGACCTAACATGCGTTATTCTCTAAAATATTTATCAAGACCAGGTTTAATTGAATGTTTCAGTGTGGTACCACATTACTACGTGTTCCAAACCAGAAAAAACCCAGGATCCGTTCAACAAGTATGTGAAGAAGGCGAAAGTATGAGTCTGATCAGTGAAAATCTCAGGCCTTACCTAGACCTAACTTGCGTTGTCCTCTAAAATATTGATGGAAACCAGGTTTCATTGACTGTTTCAGTGTGGTACTACGTTACTACGTGATGCAATCCAGAAAAAGCCCAGGATATAGCCATCAAGTATGAGAAATATGCGAAAGAATGAGCCTGATGAGAGCAAATCCCAGACCTAATCTAGACCTAACATGCGTTATCCTCTAAAAATTTGAGCGAAAACAGGTTTAATGGACTGTTTCAGTGTGGTACCACACTACTTCGTGATCCAAACCAGAAAAAACCCAGGATCTGTTCAACAAGTATGTGAAAATCGCGAAACTGTGAGCCTGATGAGGGCAAATCTTAGACCTAACCCAGACCTAAGATGCGTTGTCCTCTAAAATATTTATCAAGACCAGGTTTAATTGATTGTTTCAGTGTGGCCCCACATTACTACGTGATCCAAACCTGAAAAAACCCAGGATCTGTTCGACAAGTATGTGAAAAACGCGAAACTGTGAGCCTGATGAGGGCAAATCTTAGACCTAACCCAGACCTAAGATGCTTTATCCTCTAAAATATTTATCCAGAACAGGTTTCACTGAATGTTTCAGTGTGGTACCACTTTACTACGTGATCCAATCCAGAAATAGCCCAGGATCTAGCCATGAAGTATGAGAAATATGCGATAGTAAGAGCCTGATGAGGGCAAATCCTAGACCTATCCCAGACCTAACTTGCGTTATCCTCTAAAATATTGATCGAAACCAGGTATAATTGACTGTTTCAGCGTGGTACCACATTACTACGTGATACAATGCATAAACAGCCCAGGATCTAACCATGAAGTATGAGAAATATGCGATAGTATGAGCCTGATGAGGGCAAATCCTAGACGTAACCCAGACCTAACATGCGTTATCCTCTAAAATATTTATCAAGACCAGGTTTAATTGAATGTTTCAGTGTGGTACCACATTACTACGTGTTCCAAACCAGAAAAAACCCAGGATCCGTTCAACAAGTATGTGAAGAATGCGAATTTATGAGTCTGATCAGTGAAAATCTCAGGCCTTACCTAGACCTATCTCGCGTTGTCCTCTAAAATATTGATGGAAACCAGGTTTCATTGACTGTTTCAGTGTGGTACTACATTACTACGTGATGCAATCCAGAAAAAGCCCAGGATCCGTTCAACAAGTATGTGAAGAAAGCGAAAGTATGAGTCTGATGAGGGCTAATCCCAGACCTATCCCAGACCTAACATGCGTTATCCTCAAAAATATTGATCGAAACCAGGTTTAATCGACTGTTTCAGTGTGGTATCACATTACTGCGTGATCCAAACTAGAAAAAAACCCAGGATCTCGTCAACGAGTATGAGAAGTGTGCGAAAGTATGAGTCTAACCCAGACCTATCCCAGACCTAACATGCGTTATCCTCTAAAATGTTTATCAAGACCAGGTTTAATTGAATGTTTCAGTGTGGTACCACATTACTACGGGATCCAAACCAGAAAAAACCCAGGATCTGTTCAACAAGTATGTGAAAAACGCGAAAGTGTGAGCCTGATGAGAGCAAATCCCAGACCTAATCTAGACCTAACATGCGTTATCCTCAAAAATATTGATCGAAACCAGGTTTAATCGACTGTTTCAGTGTGGTAGCACATTACTGCGTGATCCAAACTAGAAAAAAACCCAGGATCTCGTCAACGAATATGTGAAGTGTGCGTAAGTATGAGTCTAACCCAGACCTAACCTAGACCTAATATGAATTATTCTCTAAAATATTGATCGAAACCAGGTTTAATTGACTGTTTCAGTGTGGTCCCACATTACTACGTGATCCAAACCACAAAAAACCCAGGATCTGTTCGACAAGTATGTGAAAAACGCGTAACTGTGAGCCTGATAAGGGCAAATCTTAGACCTAACCTTGACCTAACATGCGTTATCCTCTAAAATTTTTATCCAGACCAGGTTTCATTGAATGTTTCAGTGTGGTACCACTTTACTACGTGATCCAATCCAGAAATAGCCCAGGATCTAGCCATGAAGTATGAGAAATATGCGAAAGTATGAGCCTGATGAGGGCAAATCCTAGACCTAACCCAGACCTAACATGCGTTATTCTCTAAAATATTTATCAAGACCAGGTTTAATTGAATGTTTCAGTGTGGTACCACATTACTACGTGTTCCAAACCAGAAAAAACCCAGGATCCGTTCAACAAGTATGTGAAGAAGGCGAAAGTATGAGTCTGATCAGTGACAATCTCAGGCCTTACCTAGACCTAACTTGCGTTGTCCTCTAAAATATTGATGGAAACCAGGTTTCATTCACTGTTTCAGTGTGGTCCCAAATTACTACGTGATCAAAACCAGAAAAAACCCAGGATCCGTTCAACAAGTATGTGAAGAATGCGAAATATGAGTCTGATGAGTGAAAATCCCGGGCCTAACCTAGACCTAACATGCGTTATCCTCTAAAATATTGTGCGAAACCAGGTTTGATGGACAGTTTCAGTGTGGTACCACACTACTACGGGATCCAAACCAGAAAAAACCCAGGATCTGTTCAACAAGTATGTGAAAAACGCGAAAGTATGAGCCTGATGAGGTCAAATCCCAGACCAATCCCAGACTTAACTTTCGTTATCCTCTAAGATATTGATCGAAACCAGGTATAATCGTCTGTTTCAGTGTGGTACCACATTACTACGTGATCCAAACCAGAAAAAACCCAGGATCAGTTCAACAAGTATGTGAAGAATGCGAAGGTATGAGTCTGATGAGTGAAAATCCCAGGCCTGACCTAGACCTAACATGCGTTGTCCTCTAAAATATTGATCCAAACCAGGTTTAATGGACTGTTTCAGTGTGGTACCACACTACTACGTGATCCAAACCAGAGAAAAGCCAGGATCTGTTCAACAAGTATGTGAAAAACACGAAAGTATGAGTCTGATGAGGACAAATCCCATACCTATCCCAGACCTAACATGCGTTTTCCTATAAAATATTTATCAAGACCAGGTTTAATTGATTGTTTCAGTGTGGACCCACATTACTAGCTGATCCAAACCAGAAAAAACCCAGGATCCGTTCAACAAGTATGTGAAGAATGCGAAAGTATGAGTCTGATGAGTGAAAATCCCAGGCCTGACCTAGACCTAACATGCGTTATCCTCTAAAATATTGAGCGAAACCAGGTTTAATGGACTGTTTCAGTGTGGTACCACACTACTACGGGATCCAAACCAGAAAAAACCCAGGATCTGTTCAACAAGTATGTGAAGTGTGCGAAAGTATGAGTCTGATGAGGTCAAATCCCAGACCAATCCCAGACTTAACTTGCGTTATCCTCTAAAATATTGATCGGAACCAGGTTTCATCGACTGTTTCAGCGTGGTACCACATTACTACGTGATACATTCCAGAAATAGCCCAGGATCAAGCCATGATGTATGAGAAAGATGCGAAAGTATGAGCATGATGAGGGCAAATTCTAGACCTGATCCAGACCTAACATGCGTTATCCTCTAAAATATTTTTCAAGACCAGGTTTAATTGACTGTTTCAGTGTGGTCCCACATTACTACGTGATCCAAACCAGAAAAGCCCAGGATCCGTTCTACAAGTATGTGAAGAATGCGAAAGTATGAGTCTGATGAGTGAAAATCCCAGGCCTAACCTAGACCTAACATGCGTTATCCTCAAAAATATTGATCGAAACCTGGTTTAATCGACTGTTTCAGTGCGGTACCACATTACTATGTGATCCAAACCAGAAAGTAACCCAGGATCTGTTCAACGAGTATGTGAAGTGTGCGAAAGTATGAGTCTGATGAGCCCAAATCCCAGGCCAATCCCAGACTTAACTTGCGTTATCCTCTAAAATATTTATCAAGACCAGGTTTAATTGAATGTTTCAGTGTGGTACCACTTTACTACGTGATCCAAAGCAGAAAAAACCCTCGGTCAGGTCAACATGTATGTTAAAACTGCGAAAGTATGACCCTGATGAGGGCAAATTCCAGACCTAACCTAGACCTAACATGCGTTATCCTCTAAAATATTGATCCAAACCAGGTTTAATGGACTGTTTCAGTGTGGTACCACACTACTACGTGATCCAAACCAGAGAAAAGCCAGGATCTGTTCAACAAGTATGTGAAAAACACGAAAGTATGAGCCTGATGAGGGCAAATCCCAGACCAATCCCAGACCTAACTTGCGTTGTCCTCTAAGATATTGATGGAAACCAGGTTTAATTGACTGTTTCAGTGTTGTACTTCATTACTACGTGATGCAATCCAGAAAAAGCCCAGGATCTAGCCATCAAGTATGAGAAATATGCGAAGGAACGAGCCTGATGAGAGCAAATCCCAGACCTAACCTAGACCTAACATGAATTATTCTCTAAAATATTGATCGAAACCAGGTTTAATCGACTGTTTCAGTGTGGTACCACATTACTATGTGATCCAAACCAGAAAATAACCCAGGATCTGTTCAACGAGTATGTGAAGTGTGCGAAAGTATGAGTCTGATGAGGTCAAATCCCAGACCTATCCCAAACCTAACTATGCGTTATCCTCTAAAATATTGATCAAAATCAGGTTTAATCGACTGTTTCAGTGTGGTACCACATTACTATGTGATCCAAACCAGAAAATAACCCAGGATCTGTTCAACGAGTATGTGAAGTGTGCGAAAGTATGAGTCTGATGAGGTCAAATCCCGGACCAATCCCAGACTTAACTTGCGTTATCCTCTAAGATATTGATCGAAACCAGGTTTAATCGACTGTTTCAGTGTGGTACCACATGACTACGTGATCCAAACCAGAAAAAACCCAGGATCTGTTCACCGAGTATGTGAAGTGTGCGAAAGTATGAGTCTGATGAGGGCAAATCCCAGACCTATCCCAGACCTAACATGCGTTATCCACTAAAATATTTATCAAGACCAGGTTTAATTGATTGTTTCAGTGTGGACCCACATTACTACGTGATCCAAACCAGAAAAAACCCAGGATCCGTTCAACAAGTATGTGAAGAATGCGAAAGTATGAGTCTGATGAGTGAAAAAACCAGGCCTGACCTAGACCTAACATGCGTTATCCACTAAAATATTGAGCGAAACCAGGTTTAATGGAATGTTTCAGTGTGGTACCACACTACTACGGGATCCAAACCAGAAAAAACCCAGGATCTGTTCAACAAGTATGTGAAAAACGCGAAAGTATGAGCCTGATGAGGGCAAATCCCGGACCTATCCCAGACCTAACTTGCGTTATCCTCTAAAATATTCATCGAAACCAGGTTTAATTGGATGTTTCAGTGTGGTATCACACTACTACGTGACCCAAACCAGAAAAAACCCAGGATCTGTTCAACAAGTATGTGAAAAACGCGAAAGTATGAGCCTGATGAGGGCAAATCCCGGACCTATCCCAGACCTAACTTGCGTTATCCTCTAAAATATTCATCGAAACCAGGTTTAATCGACTGTTTCAGTGTGGTACCACATTACTATGTGATCCAAACCAGAAAATAACCCAGGATCCGTTCAACAAGTATGTGAAGAATGCGAAAGTATGAGTCTGATGAGGGCAAATCCCAGACCTATCCCAGACCTAACATGCGTTATCCTCTAAAATATTTATCAAGACCAGGTTTAATTGATTGTTTCAGTGTGGACCCACATTACTACGTGATCCAAACCAGAAAAAACCCAGGATCCGTTCAACAAGTATGTGAAGAATGCGAATGTATGAGTCTGATCAGTGAAAATCTCAGGCCTTACCTAGACCTAACTTGCGTTGTCCTCTAAAATATTGATGGGAACCTGGTTTAATCGACTGTTTCAGTGTGGAACCACATTACCATGTGATCCAAACCAGAAAATAACCCAGGATCCGTTCAACAAGTATGTGAAGAATGCGAATGTATGATTCTGATGAGTGAAAATCCCAGGCCTTACCTAGACCTAACTTGCGTTATCCTCTAAAATATTTATCAAGACCAGGTTTAATTGATTGTTTCAGTGTGGACCCACATTACTACGTGATCCAAACCAGAAAAAACCCAGGATCAGTTCAACAAGTATAAGAAGAATGCGAAAGTATGAGCCTGATGAAGGCAAATCCCGGACCTATCCCAGACCTAACTTGCGTTATCCTCTAAAATATTCATCGAAACCAGGTTTAATTGATTGTTTCAGTGTGGACCCACATTACTACGTGATCCAAACCAGAAAAAACCCAGGATCCGTTCAACAGGTATGTGAAGAACGCGAAAGTATGATTCTGATGAGTGAAAAAACCAGGCCTGACCTAGACCTAACATGCGTTATCCTCTAAAATATTGAGCGAAACCAGGTTTAATGGACTGTTTCAGTGTGGTACCACACTACTACGGGATCCAAACCAGAAAAAACCCAGGATCTGTTCAACAAGTATGTGAAAAACGCGACAGTATGAGCCTGATGAGGGCAAATCCCAGAACTATCCCAGACCTAACTTGCGTTGTCCTCTAAAATATTGATGAAAACCAGGTTTAATTGACTGTTTCAGTGCTGTACTTCATTACTACGTGATGCAATCCAGAAAAAGCTCAGGATCTAGCCATCAAGTATGAGAAATATGCGAAAGAATGAGCCTGATGAGGGCAAATCCTAGACGTAACCCAGACCTAACATGCGTTATCCGCTAAAATATTTATCAAGACCAGGTTTAATAGAATGTTACAGTGTGGTACCACATTACTACGTGATCCAAACCAGAAAAAACCCCGGATCCGTTCAACAAGTATGTGAAGAATGCGAATGTATGAGTCTGATCAGTGAAAATCTCAGGCCTTACCTAGACCTAACTTGCGTTGTCCTCTAAAATATTGATGGAAACCAGGTTTCGTTGACTGTTTCAGTGTGGTACTACGTTACTACGTGATGCAATCCGGAAAAAGCACAGGATCTAGCCATCAAGTATGAGACATATGCGAAAGAATGAGCCTGATGAGAGCAAATCCCAGACCTAACCTAGACCTAACATGTGTTATCCTCTAAAATATTGAGCGAAACCAGGTTTAATGGACGGTTTCAGTGTGGTACCACACTACTTCGTGATCCAAACCAGAAAAAACCCAGGATCTGTTCAACAAGTATATGAAAAACGCGAAACTGTGAGCCTGATGAGGGCAAATCTTGGACCTATCCCAGACCTAAGATGCGTTGTCCTCTAAAATATTTATCCAGACCAGGTTTCATTGAATGTTTCAGTGTGGTACCACTTTACTACGTGATCCAATTCAGAAATAGCCCAGGATCTAGCCTTGAAGTATGAGAAATATGCGAAAGTATGAGCCTGATGAGGGCAAATCCTAGACCCAACCCAGACCTAACATGCGTCATCCTCTAAAATATTTATCAAGACCAGGTTTAATTGAATGTTTCAGTGTGGTACCACATTACTATGTGATCCAAACCAGAAAATAACGCAGGATCTGTTCAACGAGTATGCCAAGTGTGCGAAAGTATGAGCCTGATGAGGGCAAATCCCAGACCTATCCCAGACCTAACATGCGTTATCCTCTAAAATATTTATCAAGACCAGGTTTAATTGATTGTTTCAGTGTGGACCCACATTACTACGTGATCCAAACCAGAAAAAACCCAGGATCCGTTCAACAAGTATGTGAAGAATGCGAAAGTATGAGTCTGATGAGTGAAAATCCCAGGCCTGACCTAGACCTAACATGCGTTGTCGTCTACAATATTGAGCGAAACCAGGGTTAATGGACTATTTCAGTGTGGTACCACACTACTACGGGATCCAAACCAGAAAAAACCCAGGATCTGTTCAACTAGTATGTGAAAAACGCGAAAGTATGAGCCTGATGAGGGCAAATCACAGACCTATCCCAGACCTAACTTGCGTTATCCTCTAAAATATTGATCGAAACCAGGATTAATCGACTGTTTCAGTGTGGAACCACATTACTACGTGATCCAAACCAGAAAAAAAACCCAGGATCTTGTCAACGAGTATGTGAATTGTGCGAAAGTATGAGTCTGATGAGGGCTAATCCCAGACCTATCCCAGACCTAGCTTGCGTTATCCTCTAAGATATTGATGGAAACCAGGTTTAATTGACTATTTCAGTGTTGTACTTCATTACTACGTGATGCAGTCCAGAAAAAGCCCAGGATATAGCCATCAAGTATGAGAAATATGCGAAAGAATGAGCCTGATGAGAGCAAATCCCAGACCTAACCTAGACCTAACATGCGTTATCCTCTAAAATATTTATCAAGACCAGGTTTAATTGAATGTTTCAGTGTGGTACTACATTACTACGTGACCCAAACCAGAAAAAACCCAGGATCTGTTCAACAAGTATGTGAAAAACGCGAAAGTATGAGCCTGATGAGGGCAAATCCCAGACCTATCCCAGACCTAACATGCGTTATCCTCTAAAATATTTATCAAGACCAGGTTTAATTGATTGTTTCGGTGTGGACCCACATTGCTACGTGATCCAAACCAGAAAATAACCCAGGATCTGTTCAACGAGTATGTGAAGTGTGCGAAAGTATGAGTCTGATGAGGGCAAATCCCAGACCTATCCCAGACCTAACATTCGTTATCCTCTAAAATATTTATCAAGACCAGGTTTAATTGATTGTTTCAGTGTGGACCCACATGACTACGTGTTCCAAACCAGAAAAAACCCAGGATCCGTTCAACAAGTATGTGAAGAATGCGAAAGTATGAGTCTGATGAGTGAAAATCCCAGGACTAACCTAGACCTAACATGCGTTATCCTCAAAAATATTGATCGAAACCTGGTTTAATCGACTGTTTCAGTGTGGTACCACATTACTATGTGATCCAAACCAGAAAATAACCCAGGATCTGTTCAACGAGTATGTGAAGTGTGCGAAAGTATGAGTCTGATGAGGTCAAATCCCAGACCAATCCCAGACTTAACTTGCGTTATCCTCTAAAATATTGATCGAAACCAGGTTTAATCGACTGTTTCAGTGTGGTACCACATTACTACGTGATCCAAACGAGAAAAAACCCAGGATCAGTTCAACAAGTATAAGAAGAATGCGAAAGTATGTGTCTGATGAGTGAAAATCCCAGGGCTAACCTAGACCTAACATGCGTTATCCTCTAAAATATTAATCCAAACCAGGTTTAGTGGACTGTTTCAGTGTGGTACCACATTACTACGTGGTACAAACCAGAAAAAACCCAGGATCCGTTCAACAAGTATGTGAGGAATGCGAATGTATGAGTCTGATGAGTGAAAATCCCAGGCCTTACCTAGACCTAACTTGCGTTATCCTCTAAAATATTTATCAAGACCAGGTTTAATTGATTGTTTCAGTGTGGACCCACATTACTACGTGATCCAAACCAGAAAAAACCCAGGATCAGTTCAACAAGTATAAGAAGAATGCGAAAGTATGAGCCTGATGAGGGCAAATCCCGGACCTATCCCAGACCTAACTTGCGTTATCCTCTAAAATATTCATCGAAACCAGGTTTAATCGACTGTTTTAGTGTGGTACCACATTACTACGTGATCCAAACCAGAAAAAACCCAGGATCTGTTCAACAAGTATGTGAAAAACGCGAAACTGTGAGCCTGATGAGGGCAAATCTTAGACCTAACCCAGACCTAAGATGCGTTATCCTCTAAAATATTTATCCAGACCAGGTTTCATTGAATGTTTCAGTGTGGTACCACTTTACTACGTGATCCAATCCAGAAATAGTCCAGGATCTAGCCATGAAGTATGAGAAATATGCGATAGTAAGAGCCCGATGAGGGCAAATCCAAGACCTATCCCAGACCTAACTTGCGTTATCCTCTAAAGTATTGATCGAAACCAGGTTTAATTGACTGTTTCAGCGTGGTACCACATTACTACGTGATGCAATCCAGAAAAAGCCCAGGATCTAGCCATCAAGTATGAGAAATATGCGAAAGAATGAGCCTGATGAGAGCAAATCCCAGACCTAACCTAGACCTAACATGCGTTATCCTCTAAAATAATGAGCGAAACCAGGTTTAATGGACGGTTTCAGTGTGGTACCACACTACTTCGTGATCCAAACCAGAAAAAATCCAGGATCTGTTCAACAAGTATATGAAAAACGCGAAACTGTGAGCCTGATGAGGGCAAATCTTAGACCTATCCCAGACCTAAGATGCGTTGTCCTCTAAAATATTTATCCAGACCAGGTTTCATTGAATGTTTCAGTGTGGTACCACTTTACTACGTGACCCAATTCAGAAATAGCCCAGGATCTAGCCTTGAAGTATGAGAAATATGCGAAAGTATGAGCGTGATGAGGGCAAATCCTAGACCTAACCCAGACCTAACATGCGTCATCCTCTAAAATATTTATCAAGACCAGGTTTAATTGAATGTTTCAGTGTGGTACCACATTACTATGTGATCCAAACCAGAAAATAACACAGGATCTGTTCAACGAGTATGTGAAATGTGCGAAAGTATGAGCCTGATGAGGGCAAATCCCAGACCTATCCCAGACTTAACATGCGTTATCCTCTAAAATATTTATCAAGAATAAGTTTAATTGATTGTTTCAGTGTGGACCCACATTACTACGTGATCCAAACCAGAAAAAACCCAGGATCCGTTCAACAAGTATGTGAAGAATGCGAAAGAATGAGTCTGATGAGTGAAAATCCCAGGCCTGACGTAGACCTAACATGCGTTATCGTCTAAAATATTGAGCGAAACCAGGGTTAATGGACTGTTTCAGTGTGGTACCACACTACTACGTGATCCAAACCAGAAAAAACCCAGGATCCGTTCAACAAGTATGTGAAGTGTGCGAAAGTATGAGCCTGATATGTGCAAATCCCAGACCTAACCTAGACCCAACATGAATTATTCTCTAAAATATTGGTCGAAACCAGGTTTAATTGACTGTTTCAGTGTGGTCCCACATTACTACGTGACCCGAACCAGAAAAAACCCAGGTTCCGTTCAACAAGTATGTGAAGAATGCGAAAGTATGAGTCTGATGAGTGAAAAAACCAGGCCTGACCTAGACCTAACATGCGTTATCCTCTAAAATATTGAGCGAAACCAGGTTTAATGGACTGTTTCAGTGTGGTACCACACTACTACGGTATCCAAACCAGAAAAAACCCAGGATCTGTTCAACTAGTATGTGAAAAACGCGAAAGTATGAGCCTGATGAGGGCAAATCCCAGACCTATCCCTGACCTAACTTGCGTTATCCTCTAAAATATTGATCGAAACAAGGTTTAATCGACTGTTTCAGTGTGGAACCACATTACTACGTGATCCAAACCAGAACAAAACCCAGGATCTTGTCAACGAGTATGTGAATTGTGCGAAAGTATGAGTCTGATGAGGTCAAATCCCAGACCAATCCCAGACTTAACTTGCGTTTTCCTCTAAAATATTGATCGAAACCAGGTTTAATCGACTGTTTCAGTGCGGTACCACATTACTACGTGATCCAAACCAGAAAAAACCCAGGATCAGTTCAACAGGTATGAGAAGAATGCGAAAGTATGAGTCTGATGAGTGAAAATCCCAGACCTATCCCAGACCTAACATGCGTTATCCTCTAAAATATTTATCGAAACCTGGTTTAATCGACTGTTTCAGTTTGGTACCACATTACTATGTGATCCAAACCAGAAAAAACCCAGGATCTGTTCAACAAGTATGTGAAGTGTGCGTAAGTATGAGTCTGATGAGGGCAAATCCCACACCTATCCCAGACCTAACTTGCGTTATCCTCTAAAATATTGATCGAAACTAGGTTTAACCGACTGTTTCAGTTTGGTACCACATTACTATGTGATCCAAACCAGAAAATAACCCAGGATCTGTTCAACGAGTATGTGAAGTGTGCGAAAGTATGAGTCTGATGAGGGCAAATCCCAGACCTATCCCAGACCTAACATGCGTTATCCTCTAAAATATTTATCAAGACCAGGTTTAGTTGATTGTATCAGTGTGTACCCATATTACTACGTGATCCAAACCAGAAAAAACCCAGGATCTGTTCAACAAGTATGTGAAAAACGCGAAAGTATGAGCCTGATGAGGGCAAATCCCAGACCTATCCCAGACCTAACATGCGTTATCCTCTAAAATATTTATCAAGACCAGGTTTAGTTGATTGTATCAGTGTGTACCCATATTACTACGTGATCCAAACCAGAAAAAACCCAGGATCTGTTCAACAAGTATGTGAAAAACGCGAAAGTATGAGCCTGATGAGGGCAAATCCCAGACTTATCCCAGACCTAACTTGCGTTATCCTCTAAAATATTGATCGATACCAGGTTTAATTGAC
Organism: Colletes latitarsis; assembly: GCF_051014445.1. Lineage (NCBI taxonomy): Eukaryota > Metazoa > Arthropoda > Insecta > Hymenoptera > Colletidae > Colletes > Colletes latitarsis. The sequence continues at coordinate 15,934,788 of NW_027488366.1, forward strand.
TGTTTCAGTGTGGTACCACATTACTACGTAATCCAATCCAGAAATAGCCCAGGATCTAGCCATGAAGTATGAGAAATGTGCGAAAGTATGAGTCTGATGTGGGCAAATCTTGGACCTAACCCAGACCTAAGATGCGTTATCCTCTAAAATATTTATCCAGACCAGGTTTCATTGAATGTTTCAGTGTGGTACCACTTTACTACGTGATCCAATCCAGAAATGGCCAAGGATCTAGCCATGAAGTATGAGAAATATGCGAAAGTATGAGCCTGATGAGGGCAAATCCTAGACCTAACCCAGACCTAAGATGCGTTATCCTCTAGAATATTTATCCAGAACAGGTTTCATTGAATGTTTCAGTGTGGTACCACTTTACTACGTGATCCAATCCAGAAATAGCCCAGGATCTAGCCATGAACTATGAGAAATATGCGATAGTAAGAGCCTGATGAGGGCAAATCCTAGACCAATCCCAGACCTAACTTGCGTTATCCTCTAAAATATTGATCGAAACCAGGTTTAATTGACTGTTTCAGCGTGGTACCACATTACTACGTGATACAATTCAGAAACAGCCCAGGATCTAGCCATGAAGTATGAGAAATATGCGAAAGTATGAGCCAGATGAGGGCAAATCCTAGACGTAACCCAGACCTAACATGCGTTATCCTCTAAAATATTTATCAAGACCAGGTTTAATAGAATGTTTCAGTGAGGTACCACATTACTACGTGATCCAAACCAGAAAAAACCCAGGATCCGTTCAACAAGTATGTGAAGAATGCGAATGTATGAGTCTGATCAGTGAAAATCTCAGGCCTTACCAAGACCTAACTTGCGTTGTCCTCTAAAATATTGATGGAAACCAGGTTTCATTGACTGCTTCAGTGTGGTACTACATTACTACGTGAGGTAATCCAGAAAAAGCCCAGGATCTAGCCATCAAGTATGAGAAATATGCGAAAGAATGAGCCTGATGAGAGCAAATCCCAGACCTAACCTAGACCTAACATGCGTTATCCTCTAAAATAATGAGCGAAACCAGGTTTAATGGACTGTTTCAGTGTGGTACCACACTACTTCGTGATCCAAACCAGAAAAAACCCAGGATCTGTTCAACAAGTATGTGAAAAACGCGAAACTGTGTGCCTGATGAGGGCGAATCCCAGACCTATGCCAGACCTAACTTGCGTTGTCCTCTAAGATATTGATGGAAACCAGGTTTAATTGACTGTTTCAGTGTTGTACTTCATTACTACGTGATACAAACCAGAAAAAACCCAGGATCTGTTCAACAAATATGTGAAAGACGCGAAAGTATGAGCCTGATGAGGGCGAATCCCAGACCTATGCCAGACCTAACTTGCGTTGTCCTCTAAGATATTGATGGAAACCAGGTTTAATTGACTATTTCAGTGTTGTACTTCATTACTACGTGATGCAGTCCAGAAAAAGCCCAGTATATAGCCATCAAGTATGAGAAATATGCGAAAGAATGAGCCTGATGAGAGCAAATCCCAGACCTAACCCAGACCTAACATGCGTTATCCTCTAAAATATTTATCAAGACCAGGTTTAATTGATTGTTTCAGTGTGGACCCACATTACTACGTGATCCAAACCAGAAAAAACCCAGGATCCGTTCAACAAGTATGTGAAGAATGCGAAAGTATGAGTCTGAAGAGTGAAAATCCCAGGCCTAACCTAGACCTAACATTCGTTATCTTCAAAAATATTGATCGGAACCTGGTTTAATCGACTGTTTCAGTGTGGCACCACATTACCATGTGATCCAAACCAGAAAATAACCCAGGATCTGTTCAACGAGTATGTGAAGTGTGCGAAAGTATGAGTCTGATGAGGTCAAATCTCAGACCAATCCCAGACTTAACTTGCGTTATCCTCTAAGATATTGATCGAAACCAGGTTTAATCGACTGTTTCAGTGTGGTACCACATAACTACGTGATCCAAACCAGAAAAAACCCAGGATCAGTTCAGCAAGTATGAGAAGAATGCGAAAGTATGAGTCTGATGAGTGAAAATCCCAGGGCTAACCTAGACCTAACATGCGTTATCCTCTAAAATATTGATCCAAACCAGGTTTAATGGACTGTTTCAGTGTGGTACCACACTACTACGTGATACAAACCAGAAAAAACCCAGGATCTGTTCAACAAGTATGTGAAAAACGCGAAAGTATGAGCCTGATGAGGGCGAATCCCAGACCTATGCCAGACCTAACTTGCGTTGTCGTCTAAAATATTTATCCAGAACAGGTTTCATTGAATGTTTCAGTGTGGTACCATTTTACTACGTGATCCAATCCAGAAATGGCCCGGGATCTAGCCATGAAGTATGAGAAATATGCGATAGTAAGAGCCTGATGAGGGCAAATCCTAGACCTATCCCAGACCTAACTTGCGTTATCCTCTAAAATATTGATCGAAACCAGGTTTAATTGACTGTTTCAGCGTGGTACCACATTACTACGTGATACAATGCAGAAACAGCCCAGGATCTAGCCATGAAGTATGAGAAATATGCGAAAGTATGAGCCTGATGAGGGCAAATCCTAGACGTAACCCAGACCTAACATGCGTTATCCTCTAAAATATTTATCAAGACCAGGTTTAATGGACTGTTTCAGTGTGGTACCACACTACTACGGGATCCAAACCAGAAAAAACCCAGGATATGTTCAACATGTATGTGAAAAACGCGAAAGTATGAGCCTGATGAGGGCAAATCCGGGACCTATCCCAGACCTAACTTGCGTTATCCTCTAAAATATTCATCGAAACCAGGTTTAATTGGATGTTTCAGTGTGGTATCACACTACTACGTGACCCAAACCAGAAAAAACCCAGGATCTGTTCAACAAGTATGTGAAAAACGCGAAAGTATGAGCCTGATGAGGGCAAATCCCGGACCTATCCCAGACCTAACTTGCGTTATCCTCTAAAATATTCATCGAAACCAGGTTTAATCGACTGTTTCAGTGTGGTACCACATTACTATGTGATCCAAACCAGAAAATAACCCAGGATCCGTTCAACAAGTATGTGAAGAATGCGAAAGTATGAGTCTGATGAGGGCAAATCCCAGACCTATCCCAGACCTAACATGCGTTATCCTCTAAAATATTTATCAAGACCAGGTTTAATTGATTGTTTCAGTGTGGACCCACATTACTACGTGATCCAAACCAGAAAAAACCCAGGATCCGTTCACCAAGTATGTGAAGAATGCGAAAGTATGAGTCTGATGAGTGAAAATCCCAGGCCTAACCTAGACCTAACATGCGTTATCCTCAAAAATATTGATCGAAACCTGGTTTAATTGAGTGTTTCAGTGTGGTGCCACATTACTACGTGATCCAAACCAGAAAAAACCCAGGATCCGTTCAACAAGTATGTGAAGAATGCGAATGTATGAGTCTGATCAGTGAAAATCTCAGGCCTTACCTAGACCTAACTTGCGTTGTCCTCTAAAATATTGATGGGAACCTGGTTTAATCGACTGTTTCAGTGTGGAACCACATTACCATGTGATCCAAACCAGAAAATAACCTAGGATCTGTTCAACGAGTATGTGAAGTGTGCGAAAGTATGAGTCTGATGAGGTCAAATCCCAGACCAATCCCAGACTTAACTTGCGTTATCCTCTACGATATTGATCGAAACCAGGTTAAATCGACCGTTTCAGTGTGGTACCACATTACTACGTGATCCAAACCAGAAAAAACCCAGGATCAGTTCAGCAATTATGAGAAGAATGCGAAAGTATGAGTCTGATGAGTGAAAATCCCAGGGCTAACCTAGACCTAACAGGCGTTATCCTCAAAAATATTGATCCAAACCAGGTTTAATGGACTGTTTCAGTGTGGTACCACATTACTACGTGATTCAAACCAGAAAAAACCCAGGATCCGTTCAACAAGTATGTGAGGAATGCGAATGTATGAGTCTGATGAGTGAAAATCCCAGGCCTTACCTAGACCTAACTTGCGTTATCCTCTAAAATATTTATCAAGACCAGGTTTAATTGATTGTTTCAGTGTGGACCCACATTACTACGTGATCCAAACCAGAAAAAACCCAGGATCAGTTCAACAAGTATAAGAAGAATGCGAAAGTATGAGCCTGATGAAGGCAAATCCCGGACCTATCCCAGACCTAACTTGCGTTATCCTCTAAAATATTCATCGAAACCAGGTTTAATCGACTGTTTCAGTGTGGTACCACATTACTATGTGATCCAAACCAGAAAATAACCCAGGATCTGTTCAACTAGTATGAGAAATATGCGAAAGAATGAGCCTGATGAGAGCAAATCCCAGACCTATCCCAGACCTAACTTGCGTTATCCTCCAAAATATTGATCGAAACCAGGTTTAATTGACTGTTTTAGTGTGGTACCACATTACTACGTGATCCAAACCAGAAAAAACCCAGGATCTGTTCAACAAGTATGTGAAAAACGCGAAACTGTGAGCCTGATGAGGGCAAATCTTAGACCTAACCCAGACCTAAGATGCGTTATCCTCTAAAATATTTATCCAGACCCGGTTTCATTGAATGTTTCAGTGTGGTACCACTTTACTACGTGATCCAATCCAGAAATAGCCCAGGATCTAGCCATGAAGTATGAGAAATATGCGATAGTAAGAGCCTGCTGAGGGAAAATCCTAGACCTATCCCAGACCTAACTTGCGTTATCCTCTAAAGTATTGATCGAAACCAGGTTTAATTGACTGTTTCAGCGTGGTACCACATTACTACGTGAAACAATGCAGAAACAGCCCAGGATCTAGCCATGAAGTATGAGAAATATGCGAAAATATGAGCCTGATGAGGGCAAATCCTAGACGTAACCCAGACCTAACATGCGTTATCCTCTAAAATATTTATCAAGACCAGGTTTAATAGAATGTTTCAGTGTGGTACCACATTACTACGTGATCCAAACCAGAAAAAACCCCGGATCCGTTCAACAAGTATGTGAAGAATGCGAATGTATGAGTGTGATCAGTGAAAATCTCAGGCCTTACCTAGACCTAACTTGCGTTGTCCTCTAAAATATTGATGGAAACCAGGTTTTGTTGACTGTTTCAGTGTGGTACCTCACTACTACGTGATCCAAACCAGAAAAAACCCAGGATCCGTTCAACAAGTATGTGAAGTGTGCGAAAGTATGAGCCTGATGAGAGCAAATCCCAGACCTAACCTAGACCCAACATGAATTATTCTCTAAAATATTGGTCGAAACCAGGTTTAATTGACTGTTTCAGTGTGGTCCCACATTACTACGTGACCCAAACCAGAAAAAACCCAGGATCAGTTCAGCTATTATGAGAAGAATGCGAAAGTATGAGTCTGATGAGTGAAAATCCCAGGGCTAACCTAGACCTAACATGCGTTATCCTCAAAAATATTGATCCAAACCAGGTTTAATGGACTGTTTCAGTGTGGTACCACATTACTACGTGATACAAACCAGAAAAAACCCAGGATCCGTTCAACAAGTATGTGAGGAATGCGAATGTATGAGTCTGATGAGTGAAAATCCCAGGCCTTACCTAGACCTAACTTGCGTTATCCTCTAAAATATTTATCAAGACCAGGTTTAATTGATTGTTTCAGTGTGGACCCACATTACTACGTGATCCAAACCAGAAAAAACCCAGGATCAGTTCAACAAGTATAAGAAGAATGCGAAAGTATGAGCCTGATGAAGGCAAATCCCGGACCTATCCCAGACCTAACTTGCGTTATCCTCTAAAATATTCATCGAAACCAGGTTTAATCGACTGTTTCAGTGTGGTACCACATTACTATGTGATCCAAACCAGAAAATAACCCAGGATCTGTTCAACGAGTATGTGAAGTGAGCAAAAGTATGAGTCTGATGAGGGCAAATCCCAGACCTATCCCAGACATAACTTGCGTTATCCTCTAAAATATTTATCAAGACCAGGTTTAATTGATTGTTTCAGTGTGGACCCACATTACTACGTGATCCAAACCAGAAAAAACCTAGGATCCGTTCAACAGGTATGTGAAGAACGCGAAAGTATGATTCTGATGAGTGAAAAAACCAGGCCTGACCTAGACCTAACATGCGTTATCCTCTAAAATATTGAGCGAAACCAGGTTTAATGGACTGTTTCAGTGTGGTACCACACTACTACGGGATCCAAACCAGAAAAAACCCAGGATCTGTTCAACAAGTATGTGAAAAACGCGACAGTATGAGCCTGATGAGGGCAAATCCCAGAACTATCCCAGACCTAACTTGCGTTGTCCTCTAAAATATTGATGGAAACCAGGTTTAATTGACTGTTTCAGTGCTGTACTTCATTACTACGTGATGCAATCCAGAAAAAGCTCAGGATCTAGCCATCAAGTATGAGAAATATGCGAAAGAATGAGCCTGATGAGAGCAAATCCCAGACCTATCCCAGACCTAACTTGCGTTATCCTCCAAAATATTGATCGAAACCAGGTTTAATTGACTGTTTTAGTGTGGTACCACATTACTACGTGATCCAAACCAGAAAAAACCCAGGATCTGTTCAACAAGTATGTGAAAAACGCGAAACTGTGAGCCTGATGAGGGCAAATCTTAGACCTAACCCAGACCTAAGATGCGTTATCCTCTAAAATATTTATCCAGACCCGGTTTCATTGAATGTTTCAGTGTGGTACCACTTTACTACGTGATCCAATCCAGAAATAGCCCAGGATCTAGCCATGAAGTATGAGAAATATGCGATAGTAAGAGCCTGCTGAGGGCAAATCCTAGACCTATCCCAGACCTAACTTGCGTTATCCTCTAAAGTATTGATCGAAACCAGGTTTAATTGACTGTTTCAACGTGGTATCACATTACTACGTGAAACAATGCAGAAACAGCCCAGGATCTAGCCATGAAGTATGAGAAATATGCGAAAATATGAGCCTGATGAGGGCAAATCCTAGACGTAACCCAGACCTAACATGCGTTATCCTCTAAAATATTTATCAAGACCAGGTTTAATAGAATGTTTCAGTGTGGTACCACATTACTACGTGATCCAAACCAGAAAAAACCCCGGATCCGTTCAACAAGTATGTGAAGAATGCGAATGTATGAGTCTGATCAGTGAAAATCTCAGGCCTTACCTAGACCTAACTTGCGTTGTCCTCTAAAATATTGATGGAAACCAGGTTTCGTTGACTGTTTCAGTGTGGTACTACGTTACTACGTGATGCAATCCGGAAAAAGCACAGGATCTAGCCATCAAGTATGAGACATATGCGAAAGAATGAGCCTGATGAGAGCAAATCCCAGACCTAACCTAGACCTAACATGTGTTATCCTCTAAAATATTGAGCGAAACCAGGTTTAATGGACGGTTTCAGTGTGGTACCACACTACTTCGTAATCCAAACCAGAAAAAACCCAGGATCTGTTCAACAAGTATATGAAAAACGCGAAACTGTGAGCCTGATGAGGGCAAATCTTAGACCTATCCCAGACCTAAGATGCGTTGTCCTCTAAAATATTTATCCAGACCAGGTTTCATTGAATGTTTCAGTGTGGTACCACTTTACTACGTGATCCAATTCAGAAATAGCCCAGGATCTAGCCTTGAAGTATGAGAAATATGCGAAAGTATGAGCCTGATGAGGGCAAATCCTAGACCCAACCCAGACCTAACATGCGTCATCCTCTAAAATATTTATCAAGACCAGGTTTAATTGAATGTTTCAGTGTGGTACCACATTACTATGTGATCCAAACCAGAAAATAACGCAGGATCTGTTCAACGAGTATGCGAAGTGTGCGAAAGTATGAGCCTGATGAGGGCAAATCCCAGACCTATCCCAGACCTAACATGCGTTATCCTCTAAAATATTTATCAAGACCAGGTTTAATTGATTGTTTCAGTGTGGACCCACATTACTACGTGATCCAAACCAGAAAAAACCCAGGATCCGTTCAACAAGTATGTGAAGAATGCGAAAGTATGAGTCTGATGAGGGCAAATCCCAGACCTATCCCAGACCTAACTTGCGTTATCCTCTAAAATATTTATCAAGACCAGGTTTAATTGATTGTTTCAGTGTGGACCCACATTACTACGTGATCCAAACCAGAAAAAACCCAGGATCCGTTCAACAAGTATGTGAAGAATGCGAAAGTATGATTCTGATGAGTGAAGAAACCAGGCCTGACCTAGACCTAACATGCGCTATCCTCTAAAATATTGAGCGAAACCAGGTTTAATGGACTGTTTCAGTGTGGTACCACACTACTACGGGATCCAAACCAGAAAAAACCCAGGATCTGTTCAACTAGTATGTGAAAAACGCGAAAGTATGAGCCTGATGAGGGCAAATCCCAGACCTATCCCAGACCTAACTTGCGTTATCCTCTAAAATATTGATCGAAACCAGGATTAATCGACTGTTTCAGTGTGGAACCACATTATTACGTGATCCAAACCAGAAAAAAACCCAGGATCTTGTCAACGAGTATGTGAATTGTGCGAAAGTATGAGTCTGATGAGGGTTAATCCCAGACCTATCCCAGACCTAGCTTGCGTTATCCTCTAAGATATTGATGGAAACCAGGTTTAATTGACTATTTCAGTGTTGTACTTCATTACTACGTGATGCAGTCCAGAAAAAGCCCAGGATATAGCCATCAAGTATGAGAAATATGCGAAAGAATGAGCCTGATGAGAGCAAATCCCAGACCTAACCTAGACCTAACATGCGTTATCCTCTAAAATATTTATCAAGACCAGGTTTAATTGAATGTTTCAGTGTGGTACTACATTACTACGTGACCCAAACCAGAAAATAACCCAGGATCTGTTCAACGAGTATGTGAAGTGTGCGAAAGTATGAGTCTGATGAGGTCAAATCCCAGACCAATCCCAGACTTAACTTGCGTTATCCTCTAAAATATTGATCGAAACCAGGTTTAATCGACTGTTTCAGTGTGGTACCACATTACTACGTGATCCAAACGAGAAAAAACCCAGGATCAGTTCAACAAGTATAAGAAGAATGCGAAAGTATGAGTCTGATGAGTGAAAATCCCAGGGCTAACCTAGACCTAACATGCGTTATCCTCTAAAATATTAATCCAAACCAGGTTTAATGGACTGTTTCAGTGTGGTACCACATTACTACGTGATACAAACCAGAAAAAACCCAGGATCCGTTCAACAAGTATGTGAGGAATGCGAATGTATGAGTCTGATGAGGTCAAATCCCAGACCAATCCCAGACTTAACTTGCGTTATCCTCTAAAATATTCATCGAAACCAGGTTTAATCGACTGTTTTAGTGTGGTACCACATTACTACGTGATCCAAACCAGAAAAAACCCAGGATCTGTTCAACAAGTATGTGAAAAACGCGAAACTGTGAGCCTGATGAGGGCAAATCTTAGACCTAACCCAGACCTAAGATGCGTTATCCTCTAAAATATTTATCCAGACCAGGTTTCATTGAATGTTTCAGTGTGGTACCACTTTACTACGTGATCCAATCCAGAAATAGTCCAGGATCTAGCCATGAAGTATGAGAAATATGCGATAGTAAGAGCCTGATGAGGGCAAATCCAAGACCTATCCCAGACCTAACTTGCGTTATCCTCTAAAGTATTGATCGAAACCAGGTTTAATTGACTGTTTCAGCGTGGTACCACATTACTACGTGATGCAATCCAGAAAAAGCCCAGGATCTAGCCATCAAGTATGAGAAATATGCGAAAGAATGAGCCTGATGAGAGCAAATCCCAGACCTAACCTAGACCTAACATGCGTTATCCTCTAAAATAATGAGCGAAACCAGGTTTAATGGACGGTTTCAGTGTGGTACCACACTACTTCGTGATCCAAACCAGAAAAAATCCAGGATCTGTTCAACAAGTATATGAAAAACGCGAAACTGTGAGCCTGATGAGGGCAAATCTTAGACCTATCCCAGACCTAAGATGCGTTGTCCTCTAAAATATTTATCCAGACCAGGTTTCATTGAATGTTTCAGTGTGGTACCACTTTACTACGTGATCCAATTCAGAAATAGCCCAGGATCTAGCCTTGAAGTATGAGAAATATGCGAAAGTATGAGCCAGATGAGGGCAAATCCTAGACCTAACCCAGACCTAACATGCGTCATCCTCTAAAATATTTATCAAGACCAGGTTTAATTGAATGTTTCAGTGTGGTACCACATTACTATGTGATCCAAACCAGAAAATAACGCAGGATCTGTTCAACGAGTATGTGAAGTGTGCGAAAGTATGAGCCTGATGAGGGCAAATCCCAGACCTATCCCAGACCTAACATGCGTTATCCTCTAAAATATTTATCAAGAATAAGTTTAATTGATTGTTTCAGTGTGGACCCACATTACTACGTGATCCAAACCAGAAAAAACCCAGGATCCGTTCAACAAGTATGTGAAGAATGCGAAAGTATGAGCCTGATGAGTGAAAATCCCAGGCCTGACCTAGACCTAACATGCGTTATCGTCTAAAATATTGAGCGAAACCAGGGTTAATGGACTGTTTCAGTGTGGTACCACACTACTACGTGATCCAAACCAGAAAAAACCCAGGATCCGTTCAACAAGTATGTGAAGTGTGCGAAAGTATGAGCCTGATGAGAGCAAATCCCAGACCTAACCTAGACCCAACATGAATTATTCTCTAAAATATTGGTCGAAACCAGGTTTAATTGACTGTTTCAGTGTGGTCCCACATTACTACGTGACCCAAACCAGAAAAAACCCAGGATCCGTTCAACAAGTATGTGAAGAATGCGAAAGTATGAGTCTGATGAGTGAAAAAACCAGGCCTGACCTAGACCTAACATGCGTTATCCTCTAAAATATTGAGCGAAACCAGGTTTAATGGACTGTTTCAGTGTGGTACCACACTACTACGGTATCCAAACCAGAAAAAACCCAGGATCTGTTCAACTAGTATGTGAAAAACGCGAAAGTATGAGCCTGATGAGGGCAAATCCCAGACCTATCCCAGACCTAACTTGCGTTATCCTCTAAAATATTGATCGAAACCAGGTTTAATCGACTGTTTCAGTGTGGAACCACATTACTACGTGATCCAAACCAGAACAAAACCCAGGATCTTGTCAACGAGTATGTGAATTGTGCGAAAGTATGAGTCTGATGAGGTCAAATCCCAGACCAATCCCAGACTTAACTTGCGTTTTCCTCTAAAATATTGATCGAAACCAGGTTTAATCGACTGTTTCAGTGCGGTACCACATTACTACGTGATCCAAACCAGAAAAAACCCAGGATCAGTTCAACAGGTATGAGAAGAATGCGAAAGTATGAGTCTGATGAGTGAAAATCCCAGACCTATCCCAGACCTAACATGCGTTATCCTCTAAAATATTTATCGAAACCTGGTTTAATCGACTGTTTCAGTTTGGTACCACATTACTATGTGATCCAAACCAGAAAAAACCCAGGATCTGTTCAACAAGTATGTGAAGTGTGCGTAAGTATGAGTCTGATGAGGGCAAATCCCACACCTATCCCAGACCTAACTTGCGTTATCCTCTAAAATATTGATCGAAACTAGGTTTAACCGACTGTTTCAGTTTGGTACCACATTACTATGTGATCCAAACCAGAAAATAACCCAGGATCTGTTCAACGAGTATGTGAAGTGTGCAAAAGTATGAGTCTGATGAGGGCAAATCCCAGACCTATCCCAGACCTAACATGCGTTATCCTCTAAAATATTTATCAAGACCAGGTTTAGTTGATTGTATCAGTGTGTACCCATATTACTACGTGATCCAAACCAGAAAAAACCCAGGATCTGTTCAACAAGTATGTGAAAAACGCGAAAGTATGAGCCTGATGAGGGCAAATCCCAGACTTATCCCAGACCTAACTTGCGTTATCCTCTAAAATATTGATCGATACCAGGTTTAATTGACTGTTTCAGTGTGGTACCACATTACTACGTAATCCAATCCAGAAATAGCCCAGGATCTAGCCATAAAGTATGAGAAATGTGCGAAAGTATGAGTCTGATGTGGGCAAATCTTGGACCTAACCCAGACCTAAGATGCGTTATCCTCTAAAATATTTATCCAGACCAGGTTTCATTGAATGTTTCAGTGTGGTACCACTTTACTACGTGATCCAATCCAGAAATAGCCAAGGATCTAGCCATGAAGTATGAGAAATATGCGAAAGTATGAGCCTGATGAGGGCAAATCCTAGACCTAACCCAGACCTAAGATGCGTTATCCTCTAAAATATTTATCCAGAACAGGTTTCATTGAATGTTTCAGTGTGGTACCACTTTACTACGTGATCCAATCCAGAAATAGCCCAGGATCTAGCCATGAACTATGAGAAATATGCGATAGTAAGAGCCTGATGAGGGCAAATCCTAGACCTATCCCAGACCTAACTTGCGTTTTCCTCTAAAATATTGATCGAAACCAGGTTTAATCGACTGTTTCAGTGCGGTACCACATTACTACGTGATCCAAACCAGAAAAAACCCAGGATCAGTTCAACAGGTATGAGAAGAATGCGAAAGTATGAGTCTGATGAGTGAAAATCCCAGACCTATCCCAGACCTAACATGCGTTATCCTCTAAAATATTTATCGAAACCTGGTTTAATCGACTGTTTCAGTTTGGTACCACATTACTATGTGATCCAAACCAGAAAAAACCCAGGATCTGTTCAACAAGTATGTGAAGTGTGCGTAAGTATGAGTCTGATGAGGGCAAATCCCACACCTATCCCAGACCTAACTTGCGTTATCCTCTAAAATATTGATCGAAACTAGGTTTAACCGACTGTTTCAGTTTGGTACCACATTACTATGTGATCCAAACCAGAAAATAACCCAGGATCTGTTCAACGAGTATGTGAAGTGTGCAAAAGTATGAGTCTGATGAGGGCAAATCCCAGACCTATCCCAGACCTAACATGCGCTATCCTCTAAAATATTTATCAAGACCAGGTTTAGTTGATTGTATCAGTGTGTACCCATATTACTACGTGATCCAAACCAGAAAAAACCCAGGATCTGTTCAACAAGTATGTGAAAAACGCGAAAGTATGAGCCTGATGAGGGCAAATCCCAGACCTATCCCAGACCTAACATGCGTTATCCTCTAAAATATTTATCAAGACCAGGTTTAGTTGATTGTATCAGTGTGTACCCATATTACTACGTGATCCAAACCAGAAAAAACCCAGGATCTGTTCAACAAGTATGTGAAAAACGCGAAAGTATGAGCCTGATGAGGGCAAATCCCAGACTTATCCCAGACCTAACTTGCGTTATCCTCTAAAATATTGATCGATACCAGGTTTAATTGACTGTTTCAGTGTGGTACCACATTACTACGTAATCCAATCCAGAAATAGCCCAGGATCTAGCCATAAAGTATGAGAAATGTGCGAAAGTATGAGTCTGATGTGGGCAAATCTTGGACCTAACCCAGACCTAAGATGCGTTATCCTCTAAAATATTTATCCAGACCAGGTTTCATTGAATGTTTCAGTGTGGTACCACTTTACTACGTGATCCAATCCAGAAATAGCCAAGGATCTAGCCATGAAGTATGAGAAATATGCGAAAGTATGAGCCTGATGAGGGCAAATCCTAGACCTAACCCAGACCTAAGATGCGTTATCCTCTAAAATATTTATCCAGAACAGGTTTCATTGAATGTTTCAGTGTGGTACCACTTTACTACGTGATCCAATCCAGAAATAGCCCAGGATCTAGCCATGAACTATGAGAAATATGCGATAGTAAGAGCCTGATGAGGGCAAATCCTAGACCTATCCCAGACCTAACTTGCGTTATCCTCTAAAATATTGATCGAAACCAGGTTTAATTGACTGTTTCAGCGTGGTACCACATTACTACATGATACAATTCAGAAACAGCCCAGGATCTAGCCATGAAGTATGAGAAATATGCGAAAGTATGAGCCAGATGAGGGCAAATCCTAGACGTAACCCAGACCTAACATGCGTTATCCTCTAAAATATTTATCAAGACCAGGTTTAGTTGATTGTATCAGTGTGTACCCATATTACTACGTGATCCAAACCAGAAAAAACCCAGGATCTGTTCAACAAGTATGTGAAAAACGCGAAACTGTGAGCCTGATGAGGGCGAATCCCATACCTATGCCAGACCTAACTTGCGTTGTCCTCTAAGATATTGATGGAAACCAGGTTTAATTGACTGTTTCAGTGTTGTACTTCATTACTACGTGATGCAGTCCAGAAAAAGCCCAGGATATAGCCATCAAGTATGAGAAATATGCGAAAGAATGAGCCTGATGAGAGCAAATCCCAGACCTAACCTAGACCTAACATGCGTTATCCTCTAAAATATTTATCAAGACCAGGTTTAATTGAATGTTTCAGTGTGGTACCACTTTACTACGTGATCCAAAGCAGAATAAACCCTCGATCAGGTCAACATGTATGTTAAAACTGCGAAAGTATGACCCTGATGAGTGCAAATCCTAGGCCTAACCTAGACCTAACTTGCGTTATCCTCTAAAATATTGATCGAAACCAGGTTTAATTGACTGTTTCAGTGTGGTACCACATTACTACGTCATACAATCCAGAAACAGCCCAGGATCTAGCCATCCAGTACGAGAAATATGCGAAAGAATGTGCCTGATGAGAGCAAATCCCAGACCTAACCCAGACCTAACATGCGTTATCCTCTAAAATGTTTATCAAGACCAGGTTTAATTGAATGTTTCAGTTTAGCACCACATTACTATGTGATCCAAACCAGAAAATAACCCAGGGTCTGTTCAACGAGTATGTGAAGTGTGCGAAAGTATGAGTCTGATGAGGGCAAATCCCAGACCTATCCCAGACCTAACATGCGTTATCCTCTAAAATATTTATCAAGACCAGGTTTAATTGATTGTTTCAGTGTGGACCCACATTACTACGTGATCCAAACCAGAAAAAACCCAGGATCCGTTCAACAAGTATGTGAAGAATGCGAAAGTATGTGTCTGATGAGTGAAAATCCCAGGCCTAACCTAGACCTAACATGTGTTATCCTCAAAAATATTGATCGAAACCTGGTTTAATCGACCGTTTCAGTGTGGTACCACATTACTATGTGATCCAAACCAGAAAATAACCCAGGATCTGTTCAACGAGTATGTGAAGTGTGCGAAAGTATGAGTCTGATGAGGTCAAATCCCAGACCAATCCAAGACTTAACTTGCGTTATCCTCTAAAATATTGATCGAAACCAGGTTTAATCGACTGTTTCAGTGTGGTACCACATTACTACGTGATCCAAACGAGAAAAAACCCAGGATCAGTTCAACAAGTATAAGAAGAATGCGAAAGTATGAGTCCGATGGGTGAAAATCCCAGGCCTTACCTAGACCTAACTTGTGTTATCCACTAAAATATTTATCAAGACCAGGTTTAATTGATTGTTTCAGTGTGGACCCACATTACTACGTGATCCAAACTAGAAAATAACCCAGGATCCGTTCAACAAGTATGTGAAGAATGCGAAAGTATGATTCTGATGAGTGAAGAAACCAGGCCTGACCTAGACCTAACATGCGCTATCCTCTAAAATATTGAGCGAAACCAGGTTTAATGGACTGTTTCAGTGTGGTACCACACTACTACGGGATCCAAACCAGAAAAAGCCCAGGATCTGTTCAACAAGTATGTGAAAAACGCGACAGTATGAGCCTGATGAGGGCAAATCCCAGACCTATCCCAGACCTAACTTGCGTTGTCCTCTAATATATTGATGGAAACCAGGTTTAATTGACTGTTTCAGTGCTGTACTTCATTACTACGTGATGCAATCCAGAAAAAGCTCAGGATCTAGCCATCAAGAATGAGAAATATGCGAAAGAATGAGCCTGATGAGAGTAAATCCCAGACCTATCCCAGACCTAACTTGCGTTATCCTCCAAAATATTGATCGAAACCAGGTTTAATTGACTGTTTTAGTGTGGTACCACATTACTACGTGATCCAAACCAGAAAAAACCCAGGATCTGTTCAACAAGTATGTGAAAAACGCGAAACTGTGAGCCTGATGAGGGCAAATCTTAGACTCAACCCAGACATAAGATGCGTTATCCTCTAAAATATTTATCCAGACCAGGTTTCATTGAATGTTTCAGTGTGGTACCACTTTACTACGTGATCCAATCCAGAAATAGCCCAGGATCTAGCCATGAAGTATGAGAAATATGCGATAGTAAGAGCCTGATGAGGGCAAATCCTAGACCTATCCCAGACCTAACTTGCGTTATCCTCTAAAGTATTGATCGAAACCAGGTTTAATTGACTGTTTCAGCGTGGTACCACATTACTACGTGAAACAATGCAGAAACAGCCCAGGATCTAGCCATGTAGTATGAGAAATATGCGAAAATATGAGCCTGATGAGGGCAAATCCTAGACGTAACCCAGACCTAACATGCGTTATCCTCTAAAATATTTATCAAGACCAGGTTTAATAGAATGTTTCAGTGTGGTACCACATTACTACGTGATCCAAACCAGAAAAAACCCAGGATCCGTTCAACAAGTATGTGAAGAATGCGAAAGTATGAGCCTGATGAGTGAAAAAACCAGGCCTGACCTAGACCTAACATGCGTTATCCTCTAAAATATTGAGCGAAACCAGGTTTAATGGACTGTTTCAGTGTGGTACCACACTACTGCGGGATCCAAACCAGAAAAAACCCAGGATCTGTTCAACTAGTATGTGAAAAACGCGAAAGTATGAGCCTGATGAGGGCAAATCCCAGACCTATCCCAGACCTAACTTGCGTTATCCTTTAAAATATTGATCGAAACCAGGTTTAATCGACTGTTTCAGTGTGGAACCACATTACTACGTGATCCAAACCAGAAAAAAACCCAGGATCTTGTCAACGAGTATGTGAATTTTGCGAAAGTATGAGTCTGATGAGGGCTAATCCCAGACCTATCCCAGACCTAGCTTGCGTTATCCTCTAAAATATTGATCGAAACCAGGTTTAATTCACTGTTTTAGTGTGGTGCCACATTACTACGTGATCCAAACCAGAAAAAACCCAGGATCTGTTTAACAAGTATGTGAAAAATGCGTATCTGTGAGCCTGATGAGGGCAAATCTTAGACCTAACCCAGACCTAAGATGCGTTATCCTCTAAAATATTTATCCAGAACAGGTTTCATTGAATGTTTCAGTGTGGTACCACTTTACTACGTGATCCAATCCAGAAACAGCCCAGGATCTAGCCATGAAGTATGAGAAATATGCGAAAGTATGAGTCTGATGAGTGAAAATCCCAGGCCTAACCTAGACCTAACATGCGTTATCCTCAAAAATATTGATCGAAACCTGGTTTAATCGACTGTTTCAGTGTGGTACCACATTACTATGTGATCCAAACCAGAAAAAACCCAGGATCCGTTCAACAAGTATGTGAAGAATGCGAAAGTATGAGTCTGATGAGGGCAAATCCTAGACCTATCCCAGACCTAACTTGCGTTATCCTCTAAAATATTGATCGAAACCAGGTTTAATTGACTGTTTCAGCGTGGTACCACATTACTACGTGATGCAATCCAGAAAAAGCCCAGGATCTAGCCATCAAGTATGAGAAATATGCGAAAGAATGAGCCTGATGAGAGCAAATCCCAGACCTAACCTAGACCTAACATGCGTTATCCTCTAAAATAATGAGCGAAACCAGGTTTAATGGACTGTTTCAGTGTGGTACCACACTACTTCGTGAACCAAACCAGAAAAAACCCAGGATCTGTTCAACAAGTATGTGAAAAACGCGAAACTGTGAGCCTGATGAGGGCAAATCTTAGACCTAACCCAGACCTAAGATGCGTTATCCTCTAAAATATTTATCCAGACCAGGTTTCATTGAATGTTTCAGTGTAGTATCACACTACTACGTGACCCAAACCAGAAAAAACCCAGGATCTGTTCAACAAGTATGTGAAAAACGCGAAAGTATGAGCCTGATGAGGGCAAATCCCGGACCTATCCCAGACCTAACTTGCGTTATCCTCAAAAATATTGATCGAAACCTGGTTTAATCGACTGTTTCAGTGTGGCACCACATTACTATGTGATCCAAACCAGAAAATAACCCAGGATCTGTTCAACAAGTATGTGAAATGTGCGAAAGTATGAGTCTGATGAGGGCAAATCCCAGACCTATCCCAGACCTAACATGCGTTATCCTCTAAAATATTTATCAAGACCAGGTTTAATTAATTGTTTCAGTGTGGTCCCACATTACTACGTGATCCAAACCAGAAAAAACCCAGGATCCGTTCGACAAGTATGTGAAGAATGCGAAAGTATGGGTCTGATGAGTGAAAATCCCAGACCTAACCTAGACCTAACATGCGTTATCCTCTAAGATATTGATCCAAACCAGGTTTAATGGACTGTTCCAGTGTGGAACCACATTACTACGTGATCCAATCCAGAAATAGCCCAGGATCTAGCCATGAAGTATGAGAAATATGCGAAAGTATGAGCCTGACGAGGGCAAATCCTAGACCTAACCCAGACCTAACATGCGCTATCCTCTAAAATATTTATCAAGACCAGGTTTAATTGATTGTTTCAGTGTGGTCCCACATTACTACGTGATCCAAACCAGAAAAAACCCAGGATCCGTTCAACAAGTATGTGAAGAATGCGAAAGTATGAGTCTGATGAGTGAAAATCCCAGGCCTGACCTAGACCTAACATGCGTTATCCTCTAAAATATTGAGCGAAACCAGGTTTAATGGACTGTTTCAGTGTGGTACCACACTACTACGGGATCCCAACCAGAAAAAACCCAGGATCTGTTCAACAAGTATGTGAAAAACGCGAAAGTATGAGCTTGATGAGGGCAAATCCCAGACCTATCCCAGACCTAACTTGCGTTGTCCTCTAAAATATTGATGGAAACCAGGTTTAATTGACTGTTTCAGTGTTGTACTTCACTACTACGTGATGCAATCCAGAAAAAGCCCAGGATCTAGCCATCAAGTATGAGAAATATGCGAAAGAATGAGCCTGATAAGAGCAAATCCCAGACCTAAACTAGACCTAACATGAATTATTCTCTTAAATATTGATCGAAACCAGGTGTAATTGATTGTTTCAGTGTGGTCCCACATTACTACGTGATCCAAACCAGAAAAAACCTAGGATCCGTTCAACAAGTATGTGAAGAATACGAAAGTATGAGTCTGATGAGTGAAAATACCAGACCTAACCTAGACCTAACATGCGTTATCCTCAAAAATACTGATCGAAACCTGGTTTAATCGACTGTTTCAGTGTGGTACCACATTACTATGTGATCCAAACAACAAAGTAACCCAGGATCTGTTCAACGAGTATGTGAAGGGTGCGAAAGTATGAGTCTGACGAGGTCAAATCCCAGACCTATCCCAGACCTAACTTGCGTTATCCTCTAAAATATTTATCAAGACCAGGTTTAATTGAATGTTTCAGTGTGGTACCACATTACTACGTGATACAAACCAGAAAAAACCCAGGATCCGTTCAACAAGTATGTGAAGAATGCGAAAGCATGAGTCTGACGAGTGAAAATCCCAGACCTAACCTAGACCTAACATGCGTTATCCTCTAAAATATTGATGGAAACCTGGTTTAATTGACTGTTTCAGTGTTGTACTTCATTACTACGTGATGCGACCCAGAAAAAGCCCAGGATCTAGCCATCAAGTATGAGAAATATGCGAAAGAATGAGCCTGATGAGAGCAAATCCCAGACCTAACCCAGACCTAACATGCGTTATCCTCAAAAATATTGATCGAAACCTGGTTTAATCGACTGTTTCAGTGTGGTACCACATTACTATGTGATCCAAACCAGAAAATAACCCAGGATCAGTTCAACGAGTATGTGAAGTGTGCGAAAGTATGAGTCTGATCAGGTCAAATCCCAGACCTATCCCAGACTTAACTTGCTTTATCCTCTAAAATATTGATCGAAACCAGGTTTAATCGACTGTTTCAGCGTGGTACCACATTACTACGTGATACAATCCAGAAACAGCCCAGGATCTAGCCATGAAGTATGAGAAATGTGCGAAAGTATGAGCCTGATGTGGGCAAATCGCAGGCCTAACCAAGACCTAACATGCGTTGTCCTCTAAAATATTGATGGAAACCAGGTTTAATGGACTGTTTCAGTGTGGCACCACTTTACTACGTGATCCAAAGCAGAAAATAACCCAGGATCTGTTCAACGAGTATGTGAACGGTGCGAAGGTATGAGTCTGATGAGGTCAAATCCCAGACCTATCCCAGACCTAACTTGCGTTATCCTCTAAAATATTGATCGAAACGAGGTTTAATCGACTGTTTCAGTGTGGTACCACATTACTACGTGATCCAAACCAGAAAAAACCCAGGATCAGTTCAACAAGTACGTGAAAAACGCGAATGTATGAGCCTGATTAGGGCGAATCCCAGACCTATCCCAGACCTAACTTGCGTTATCCTCTAAAATATTGATGGAAACCAGGTTTAATTGACTGTTTCAGTGTTGTACTTCATTACTACGTTATGCAATCCAGAAAAAGCTCAGGATCTAGCCATCAAGTATGAGAAATATGCGAAAGAATGTGCCTGATAAGAGCAAATCCCAGACCTAACCTAGACCTAACGTGAATTATTCTCTAAAATATTGATCGAAACCAGGTTTAATTGACTGTTTCAGTGTGGTCCCACATTGCTACGTGATCCAAACCAGAGAAAACCCAGGATCCGTTCATCAAGTATGTGAAGAATGCGAAAGTATGAGTCTGATGAGTGAAAATCCCAGGCATAACCTAGACCTAACATGCGTTATCCTCAAAAATATTGATCGAAACCTGGTTTAATCGACTGTTTCATTGTGGTACCACATTACTATGTGATCCAAACCAGAAAATATCCCAGGATCTGTTCAACGAGTATGTGAAGGGTGCGAAGGTATGAGTCTGATGAGGTCAAATCCGAGACCTATCCCAGACCTAACTTGCGTTATCCTCTAAAATATTGATCGAAACGAGGTTTAATCGACTGTTTCAGTGTGGTACCACATTACTACGTGATCCAAACCAGAAAAAACCCAGGATCAGTTCAACAAGTACGTGAAAAACGCGAATGTATGAGCCTGATTAGGGCGAATCCCAGACCTATCCCAGACCTAACTTGCGTTATCCTCTAAAATATTGAGCGAAACCTGGTTTAATGGACTGTTTCAGTGTGGTACCACATTACTACGTGATACAATCCAGAAACAGCCCAGGATCTAGCCATGAAGTATGAGAAATATGCGAAAGGATGAGCCTGATGAGTGCAAATCCTAGACCTAACCCAAACCTAACGTGCGTTATCCTCTAACATATTTATCAAGACCAGGTTTAATTGAATGTTTCAGTGTGGTACCACATTACTGCGTGATCCAATCCAGAAATAGCCCAGGATCTAGCCATGAAGTATGAGAAATATGCGAAAGTATGAGTCTGATGAGTGAAAATCCCAGGCCTAACCTAGACCTAACATGCGTTATCCTCAATAATATTGATCGAAACCAGGTTTAATCGACTGTTTCAGTGTGGTACCACATTACTGCGTGATCCAATCCAGAAATAGCCGAGGATCTAGCCATGAAGTATGAGAAATATGCGAAAGTATGACCCTGATGAGGGCAAATCACAGACCTAACCCAGACCTAACATGCGTTATCCTCTAAAATATTTATCAAGACCAGGTTTAATTTAATGTTTCAGTGTGGTACCACATTACTACGTGATCCAAACCAGACAAAAACCCTGGATCTGTTCAACAAGTATGTGAAAAACGCGAAACTGTGAGCCTGAAGAGGGCAAATCTTAGACCTAACCTTGACCTAACATGCGTTATCCTCTAAACTATTTATCCAGACCAGGATTAATTGAATGTTTCAGTGTGGTACCACATTACTACGTGATCCAAACCAGAAACAACCCAGGATCTGTTCAACAACTATGTGAAAAACGCGAAACTGTGAGCCTGATGAGGGCAAATCTTAGACCTAACCTTGACCTAACATGCGATATCCTCTAAACTATTTATCCAGACCAGGTTTCATTGATTGTTTCAGTGTGGTACCACTTTACTACGTGATCCAATCCAGAAATAGCCCTGGATCTAGCCATGAAGTATGAGAAATATGCGAAAGTAAGAGCCTGATGAGGGCAAATCCTAGACCTATCCCAGACCTAACTTGCGTTATCCTCTAAACTATTTATCCAGACCAGGTTTCATTGATTGTTTCAGTGTGGTACCACTTTACTACGTGATCCAATCCAGAAATAGCCCTGGATATAGCCATGAAGTATGTGAAATATGCGAAAGTATGAGCCTGACGAGGGTAAATCCTAGACCTAACCCAGACCTAACATGCGTTATCCTCTAAAATATTTATCAAGACCAGGTTTAATTGATTGTTTCAGTGTGGTCCCACATTACTACGTGTTCCAAACCAGAAAAAGCACAGGATCCGTTCAACAAGTATGTGAAAAACGCGAAACTGTGAGCCTGATGAGGGCAAATCTTAGACCTATCCCAGACCTAACTTGCGTTATCCTCTAAAATATTTATCAAGACCAGGTTTAATTGAGTGTTTCAGCGTGGTACCACATTACTACGTGATACAATCCAGAAATAGCCCAGGATCTAGCCATGAAGTATGAGAAATATGCGAAAGTATGAGCCTGATGAGGGCAAATCCTAGACCTAACCCAGACCTAACATGCGTTATCCTCTAAAATATTTATCAAGACCAGGTTTAAATGAATGTTTCAGTGTGGTACCACATTACTACGTGAACCAAACCAGAAAAAAACCCAGGATCTGATCAACGAGTATGTGAAGTGTGCGAAAGTATGAGTCTGATGAGGGCAAATCACAGACCTATCCCAGACCTAACTTGCGTTATCCTCTAAAATATTGATCGAAACGAGGTTTAATCGACTGTTTCAGTGTGGTACCACATTACTACGTGATCCAAACCAGAAAAAACCCAGGATCAGTTCAACAAGTACGTGAAAAACGCGAATGTATGAGCCTGATTAGGGCGAATCCCAGACCTATCCCAGACCTAACTTGCGTTATCCTCTAAAATATTGATGGAAACCAGGTTTAATTGACTGTTTCAGTGTTGTACTTCATTACTACGTTATGCAATCCAGAAAAAGCTCAGGATCTAGCCATCAAGTATGAGAAATATGCGAAAGAATGTGCCTGAAAAGAGCAAATCCCAGACCTAACCTAGACCTAACATGAATTATTCTCTAAAATATTGATCGAAACCAGGTTTAATTGACTGTTTCAGTGTGGTCCCACATTGCTACGTGATCCAAACCAGAAAAAACCCAGGATCCGTTCAACAAGTATCTGAAGAATGCGAAAGTATGAGTCTGATGTGTGAAAATCCCAGGCATAACCTAGACCTAACATGCGTTATTCTC
Organism: Colletes latitarsis; assembly: GCF_051014445.1. NCBI lineage: Eukaryota > Metazoa > Arthropoda > Insecta > Hymenoptera > Colletidae > Colletes > Colletes latitarsis. The sequence goes on from NW_027488366.1 coordinate 15,958,363, forward strand.
AAAAATATTGATCGAAACCTGGTTTAATCGACTGTTTCATTGTGGTACCACATTACTATGTGATCCAAACCAGAAAATAACCCAGGATCTGTACAACGAGTATGTGAAGGGTGCGAAGGTATGAGTCTGATGAGGTCAAATCCCAGACCTAACTTGCGTTATCCTCTAAAATATTGATCGAAACGAGGTTTAATCGACTGTTTCAGTGTGGTACCACATTACTACGTGATCCAAACCAGAAAAAACCCAGGATCAGTTCAACAAGTACGTGAAAAACGCGAATGTATGAGCCTGATTAGGGCGAATCCCAGACCTATCCCAGACCTAACTTGCGTTAACCTCTAAAATATTGAGCGAAACCTGGTTTAATGGACTGTTTCAGTGTGGTACCACATTACTACGTGATACAATCCAGAAACAGCCCAGGATCTAGCCATGAAGTATGAGAAATATGCGAAAGGATGAGCCTGATGAGTGCAAATCCTAGACCTAACCCAAACCTAACGTGCGTTATCCTCTAACATATTTATCAAGACCAGGTTTAATTGAATGTTTCAGTGTGGTACCACATTACTGCGTGATCCAATCCAGAAATAGCCCAGGATCTAGCCATGAAGTATGAGAAATATGCGAAAGTATGAGTCTGATGAGTGAAAATCCCAGGCCTAACCTAGACCTAACATGCGTTATCCTCAATAATATTGATCGAAACCAGGTTTAATCGACTGTTTCAGTGTGGTACCACATTACCACGTGATCCAAAGCAGAAAAAAACCCAGGATCTGATCAACGAGTATGTCAACTGTGCGACAGTATGACCCCGATGAGGGCTAATCCCAGACCTATCCCAGACCTAACATGCGTTATCCTCTAAAATATAGATCGAAACCAGGTATAATTGATTGTTTTAGTGTGGTACCACTTTACTACGTGATCCAAAGCAAAAAAAACCCTCGATCAGGTCAACATGCATGTTAAAACTGCGAAAGTATGACCCTGATGAGGGCAAATCACAGACCTAACCCAGACCTAACATGCGTTATCCTCTAAACTATTTATCCAGACCAGGATTCATTGAATGTTTCAGTGCGGTACCACTTTACTACGTGATCCAATCCAGAAATAGCCCAGGATCTAGCCATGAAGTATGAGAAATATGCGAAAGTATGAGCCCGATGAGGGCAAATCCTAGACCTAACCCAGACCTAACATGCGTTATTCTCTAAAGTATTTATCAAGACCAGGTTTAATTGAATGTTTCAGTGTGGTACCACATTACTGCGTGATCCAATCCAGAAATAGCCGAGGATCTGGCCATGAAGTATGAGAAATATGCGAAAGTATGACCCTGATGAGGGCAAATCACAGACCTAACCCAGACCTAACATGCGTTATCCTCTAAAATATTTATCAAGACCAGGTTTAATTTAATGTTTCAGTGTGGTACCACATTACTACGTGATCCAAACCAGACAAAAACCCTGGATCTGTTCAACAAGTATGTGAAAAACGCGAAACTGTGAGCCTGAAGGGGGCAAATCTTAGACCTAACCTTGACCTAACATGCGTTATCCTCTAAACTATTTATCCAGACCAGGTTTCATTGAATGTTTCAGTGTGGTACCACTTTACTACGTGATCCAATCCAGAAATAGCCCAGGATCTAGCCATGAAGTATGAGAAATATGCGAAAGTATGAGCCCGATGAGGGCAAATCCTAGACCTAACCCAGACCTAACATGCGTTATTCTCTAAAGTATTTATCAAGACCAGGTTTAATTGAATGTTTCAGTGTGGTACCACATTACTACGTGATCCAAACCAGAAACAACCCAGGATCTGTTCAACAACTATGTGAAAAACGCGAAACTGTGAGCCTGATGAGGGCAAATCTTAGACCTAACCTTGACCTAACATGCGATATCCTCTAAACTATTTATCCAGACCAGGTTTCATTGATTGTTTCAGTGTGGTACCACATTACTATGTGATCCAAACCAGAAAATATCCCAGGATCTGTTCAACGAGTATGTGAAGGGTGCGAAGGTATGAGTCTGATGAGGTCAAATCCCAGACCTATCCCAGACCTAACTTGCATTATCCTCTAAAATATTGATCGAAACGAGGTTTAATCGACTGTTTCAGTGTGGTACCACATTACTACGTGATCCAAACCAGAAAAAACCCAGGATCAGTTCAACAAGTACGTGAAAAACGCGAATGTATGAGCCTGATTAGGGCGAATCCCAGACCTATCCCAGACCTAACTTGCGTTATCCTCTAAAATATTGAGCGAAACCTGGTTTAATGGACTGTTTCAGTGTGGTACCACATTACTACGTGATACAATCCAGAAACAGCCCAGGATCTAGCCATGAAGTATGAGAAATATGCGAAAGGATGAGCCTGATGAGTGCAAATCCTAGACCTAACCCAAACCTAACGTGCGTTATCCTCTAACATATTTATCAAGACCAGGTTTAATTGAATGTTTCAGTGTGGTACCACATTACTGCGTGATCCAATCCAGAAATAGCCCAGGATCTAGCCATGAAGTATGAGAAATATGCGAAAGTATGAGTCTGATGAGTGAAAATCCCAGGCCTAACCTAGACCTAACATGCGTTATCCTCAATAATATTGATCGAAACCAGGTTTAATCGACTGTTTCAGTGTGGTACCACATTACTGCGTGATCCAATCCAGAAATAGCCGAGGATCTAGCCATGAAGTATGAGAAATATGCGAAAGTATGACCCTGATGAGGGCAAATCACAGACCTAACCCAGACCTAACATGCGTTATCCTCTAAAATATTTATCAAGACCAGGTTTAATTTAATGTTTCAGTGTGGTACCACATTACTACGTGATCCAAACCAGACAAAAACCCTGGATCTGTTCAACAAGTATGTGAAAAACGCGAAACTGTGAGCCTGAAGAGGGCAAATCTTAGACCTAACCTTGACCTAACATGCGTTATCCTCTAAACTATTTATCCAGACCAGGTTTCATTGAATGTTTCAGTGTGGTACCACTTTACTACGTGATCCAATCCAGAAATAGCCCAGGATCTAGCCATGAAGTATGAGAAATATGCGAAAGTATGAGCCCGATGAGGGCAAATCCTAGACCTAACCCAGACCTAACATGCGTTATTCTCTAAAGTATTTATCAAGACCAGGATTAATTGAATGTTTCAGTGTGGTACCACATTACTACGTGATCCAAACCAGAAACAACCCAGGATCTGTTCAACAACTATGTGAAAAACGCGAAACTGTGAGCCTGATGAGGGCAAATCTTAGACCTAACCTTGACCTAACATGCGATATCCTCTAAACTATTTATCCAGACCAGGTTTCATTGATTGTTTCAGTGTGGTACCACTTTACTACGTGATCCAATCCAGAAATAGCCCTGGATCTAGCCATGAAGTATGAGAAATATGCGAAAGTAAGAGCCTGATGAGGGCAAATCCTAGACCTATCCCAGACCTAACTTGCGTTATCCTCTAAACTATTTATCCAGACCAGGTTTCATTGATCGTTTCAGTGTGGTACCACTTTACTACGTGATCCAATCCAGAAATAGCCCTGGATATAGCCATGAAGTATGTGAAATATGCGAAAGTATGAGCCTGACGAGGGCAAATCCTAGACCTAACCCAGACCTAACATGCGTTATCCTCTAAAATATTTATCAAGACCAGGTTTAATTGATTGTTTCAGTGTGGTCCCACATTACTACGTGTTCCAAACCAGAAAAAGCACAGGATCCGTTCAACAAGTATGTGAAAAACGCGAAACTGTGAGCCTGATGAGGGCAAATCTTAGACCTATCCCAGACCTAACTTGCGTTATCCTCTAAAATATTTATCAAGACCAGGTTTAATTGAGTGTTTCAGCGTGGTACCACATTACTACGTGATACAATCCAGAAATAGCCCAGGATCTAGCCATGAAGTATGAGAAATATGCGAAAGTATGAGCCTGATGAGGGCAAATCCTAGACCTAACCCAGACCTAACATGCGTTATCCTCTAAAATATTTATCAAGACCAGGTTTAAATGAATGTTTCAGTGTGGTACCACATTACTACGTGAACCAAACCAGAAAAAAACCCAGGATCTGATCAACGAGTATGTGAAGTGTGCGAAAGTATGAGTCTGATGAGGGCAAATCACAGACCTATCCCAGACCTAACTTGCGTTATCCTCTAAAATATTGATCGAAACGAGGTTTAATTGAATGTTTCAGTGTGGTACCACATTACTACGTGATCCAAACCAGAAACACCCCTGGATCTGTTCAACAACTATGTGAAAAACGCGAAACTGTGAGCCTGATGAGGGCAAATCTTAGACCTATCCCAGACCTAACTTGCGTTATCCTCTAAAATATTTATCAAGACCAGGTTTAATTGAGTGTTTCAGCGTGGTACCACATTACTACGTGATACAATCCAGAAATAGCCCAGGATCTAGCCATGAAGTATGAGAAATATGCGAAAGTATGAGCCTGATGAGGGCAAATCCTAGACATAACCCAGACCTAACATGCGTTATCCTCTAAAATATTTATCAAGACCAGCTTTAAATGAATGTTTCAGTGTGGTACCACATTACTACGTGAACCAAACCAGAAAAAAACCTAGGATCTGATCAACGAGTATGTGAAGTGTGCGAAAGTATGAGTCTGATGAGGGCAAATCACAGACCTATCCCACACCTAACTTGCGATATCCTCTAAAATATTGATCGAAACCATGTTTAATTGACAGTTTTAGTGTGGTACCACTTTACTACGTGATCCAAAGCAGAAAAAACCCTCGATCAGGTCAGCATGCATGTTAAAACTGCGAAAGTATGAGCCTGATGATGGCAAATCCCACACCTGTCCCAGACCTAACATGCGTTATCCTCTAAAATATTTATCAAGACCAGGTTTAATTGAATGCTTCAGTGTGGTACCACATTACTACGTGATGCAATCCAGAAAAAGCCTAGGATCTAGCCATCAAGTATAAGAAATATGCGAAAGAATGAGCCTGATGAGGGCAAATCCTAGACCTAACCCAGACCTAACATGCGTTATCCTCTAAAATATTGATCGCAACCAGGTTTAATGGACTGTTTCTGTGTGGTACCACACTACTACGTGATCCAAACCAGAAAAAACCCAGGATCTGTTCAACAAGTATGTGAAAAACGCGAAAGTATGAGCCTGATGAGGGCAAAACCCAGACCTATCCCAGACCTAACTTGCGTTATCCTCTAAAATATTGATCGAAACCAGGTTTAATTGACTTTTTCAGTGTGGTCCCACGTTACTACGTGATGCAAACCAGAAAAAACCCAGGATCCGTTCAACAAGTATGTGAAGAATGCGAAAGTATGAGTTTGATGAGTGAAAATCCCAGGGCTATCCTAGACCTAACATGCGTTATCCTCAAAAATATTGATCGAAACCTGGTTTAATCGACTGTTTCAGTGTGGCACCACATTACTATGTGATCCAAACCAGAAAATAACCCAGGATCTGTTCAACAAGTATGTGAAATGTGCGAAAGTATGAGTCTGATGAGGGCAAATCCCAGACCTATCCCAGACCTAACATGCGTTATCCTCTAAAATATTTATCAAGACCAGGTTTAATTGATTGTTTCAGTGTGGTCCCACATTACTACGTGATCCAAACCAGAAAAAACCCAGGATCCGTTCGACAAGTATGTGAAGAATGCGAAAGTATGGGTCTGATGAGTGAAAATACCAGACCTAACCTAGACCTAACATGCGTTATCCTCTAAGATATTGATCCAAACCAGGTTTAATGGACTGTTCCAGTGTGGAACCACATTACTACGTGATCCAATCCAGAAATAGCCCAGGATCTAGCCATCAAGTATAAGAAATATGCGAAAGAATGAGCCTGATTAGGGCAAATCCTAGACCTAACCCAGACCTAACATGCGTTATCCTCTAAAATATTGATCGCAACCAGGTTTAATGGACTGTTTCTGTGTGGTACTACACTACTACGTGATCCAAACCAGAAAAAACCCAGGATCTGTTCAACAAGTATGTGAAAAACGCGAAAGTATGAGCCTGATGAGGGCAAAACCCAGACCTATCCCAGACCTAACTTGCGTTATCCTCTAAAATATTGATCGAAACCAGGTTTAATTGACTGTTTCAGTGTGGTCCCACGTTACTACGTGATGCAAACCAGAAAAAACCCAGGATCCGTTCAACAAGTATGTGAAGAATGCGAAAGTATGAGTTTGATGAGTGAAAATCCCAGGGCTAACCTAGACCTAACATGCGTTATCCTCAAAAATATTGATCGAAACCTGGTTTAATCGACTGTTTCAGTGTGGCACCACATTACTATGTGATCCAAACCAGAAAATAACCCAGGATCTGTTCAACAAGTATGTGAAATGTGCGAAAGTATGAGTCAGATGAGGGCAAATCCCAGACCTATCCCAGACCTAACATGCGTTATCCTCTAAAATATTTATCAAGACCAGGTTTAATTGATTGCTTCAGTATGGTCCCACATTACTACGTGATCCAAACCAGAGAAAACCCAGGATCCGTTCGACAAGTATGTGAAGAATGCGAAAGTATGGGTCTTATGAGTGAAAATCCCAGACCTAACCTAGACCTAACATGCGTTATCCTCTAAGATATTGATCCAAACCAGGTTTAATGGACTGTTCCAGTGTGGAACCACATTACTACGTGATCCAATCCAGAAATAGCCCAGGATCTAGCCATGAAGTATGAGAAATATGCGAAAGTATGAGCCTGACGAGGGCAAATCCTAGACCTAACCCAGACCTAACATGCGTTATCCTCTAAAATATTTATCAAGACCAGGTTTAATTGATTGTTTCAGTGTGGTCCCACATTACTACGTGATCCAAACCAGAAAAAACCCAGGATCCGTTCAACAAGTATGTGAAGAATGCGAAAGTATGAGTCTGATGAGTGAAAATCCCAGGCCTGACCTAGACCTAACATGCGTTATCCTCTAAAATATTGAGCGAAACCAGGTTTAATGGACTGTTTCAGTGTGGTACCACACTACTACGGGATCCCAACCAGAAAAAACCCAGGATCTGTTCAACAAGTATGTGAAAAACGCGAAAGTATGAGCTTGATGAGGGCAAATCCCAGACCTATCCCAGACCTAACTTGCGTTGTCCTCTAAAATATTGATGGAAACCAGGTTTAATTGACTGTTTCAGTGTTGTACTTCATTACTACGTGATGCAATCCAGAAAAAGCCCAGGATCTAGCCATCAAGTTTGAGAAATATGCGAAAGAATGAGCCTGATGAGAGCAAATCCCAGACCTAAACTAGACCTAACATGCGTTATCCTCTAAAATATTGAGCGAAACCAGGTTTAATGGACTGTTTCAGTGTGGTACCACACTACTACGTGATCCAAACCAGAAAAAACCCAGGATCTGTTCAACAAGTATGTGAAAAACGCGAAAGTATGAGCCTGATGAGGGCAAAACCCAGACCTATCCCAGACCTAACTTGCGTTATTCTCTTAAACATTGATCGAAACCAGGTGTAATTGATTGTTTCAGTGTGGTCCCACATTACTACGTGATCCAAACCAGAAAAAACCTAGGATCCGTTCAACAAGTATGTGAAGAATGCGAAAGTATGAGTCTGATGAGTGAAAATACCAGACCTAACCTAGACCTAACATGCGTTATCCTCAAAAATACTGATCGAAACCTGGTTTAATCGACTGTTTCAGTGTGGTACCACATTACAATGTGATCCAAACCAGAAAGTAACCCAGGATCTGTTCAACGAGTATGTGAAGGGTGCGAAAGTATGAGTCTGACGAGGTCAAATCCCAGACCTATCCCAGACCTAACTTGCGTTATCCTCTAAAATATTTATCAAGACCAGGTTTAATTGAATGTTTCAGTGTGGTACCACATTACTACGTGATCCAAACCAGAAAAAACCCAGGATCCGTTCAACAAGTATGTGAAGAATGCGAAAGCATGAGTCTGACGAGTGAAAATCCCAGACCTAACCTAGACCTAACATGCGTTATCCTCTAAAATATTGATGGAAACCTGGTTTAATTGACTGTTTCAGTGTTGTACTTCATTACTACGTGATGCGACCCAGAAAAAGCCCAGGATCTAGCCATCAAGTATGAGAAATATGCGAAAGAATGAGCCTGATGAGAGCAAATCCCAGACCTAACCCAGACCTAACATGCGTTATCCTCAAAAATATTGATCGAAACCTGGTTTAATCGACTGTTTCAGTGTGGTACCACATTACTATGTGATCCAAACCAGAAAATAACCCAGGATCAGTTCAATGAGTATGTGAAGTGTGCGAAAGTATGAGTCTGATCAGGTCAAATCCCAGACCTATCCCAGACCTAACTTGCGTTATCCTCTAAAATATTGATCGAAACGAGGTTTAATCGACTGTTTCAGTGTGGTACCACATTACTACGTGATCCAAACCAGAGAAAACCCAGGATCAGTTCAACAAGTACGTGAAAAACGCGAATGTATGAGCCTGATTAGGGCGAATCCCAGACCTATCCCAGACCTAACTTGCGTTATCCTCTAAAATATTGATGGAAACCAGGTTTAATTGACTGTTTCAGTGTTGTACTTCATTACTACGTTATGCAATCCAGAAAAAGCTCAGGATCTAGCCATCAAGTATGAGAAATATGCGAAAGAATGTGCCTGATAAGAGCAAATCCCAGACCTAACCTAGACCTAACATGAATTATTCTCTTAAATATTGATCGAAACCAGGTTTAATTGACTGTTTCAGTGTGGTCCCACATTGCTACGTGATCCAAACCAGAAAAAACCCAGGATCCGTTCAACAAGTATGTGAAGAATGCGAAAGTATGAGTCTGATGTGTGAAAATCCCAGGCATAACCTAGACCTAACATGCGTTATCCTCAAAAATATTGATCGAAACCTGGTTTAATCGACTGTTTCATTGTGGTACCACATTACTATGTGATCCAAACCAGAAAATAACCCAGGATCTGTTCAACGAGTATGTGAAGGGTGCGAAGGTATGAGTCTGATGAGGTCAAATCCCAGACCTATCCCAGACCTAACTTGCGTTATCCTCTAAAATATTGATCGAAACGAGGTTTAATTGATTGTTTTAGTGTGGTACCACTTTACTACGTGATCCAAAGCAAAAAAAACCCTCGATCAGGTCAACATGCATGTTAAAACTGCGAAAGTATGACCCTGATGAGGGCAAATCACAGACCTAACCCAGACCTAACATGCGTTATCCTCTAAAATATTTATCAAGACCAGGTTTAATTTAATGTTTCAGTGTGGTACCACATTACTACGTGATCCAAACCAGAAAAAACCCTGGATCTGTTCAACAAGTATGTGAAAAACGCGAAACTGTGAGCCTGAAGAGGGCAAATCTTAGACCTAACCTTGACCAAACATGCGTTATCCTCTAAACTATTTATCCAGACCAGGTTTCATTGAATGTTTCAGTGCGGTACCACTTTACTACGTGATCCAATCCAGAAATAGCCCAGGATCTAGCCTTGAAGTATGAGAAATATGCGAAAGTATGAGCCCGATGAGGGCAAATCCTAGACCTAACCCAGACCTAACATGCGTTATTCTCTAAAGTATTTATCAAGACCAGGTTTAATTGAATGTTTCAGTGTGGTACCACATTACTGCGTGATCCAATCCAGAAATAGCCGAGGATCTAGCCATGAAGTATGAGAAATATGCGAAAGTATGACCCTGATGAGGGCAAATCACAGACCTAACCCAGACCTAACATGCGTTATCTTCTAAAATATTTATCAAGACCAGGTTTAATTTAATGTTTCAGTGTGGTACCACATTACTACGTGATCCAAACCAGACAAAAACCCTGGATCTGTTCAACAAGTATGTGAAAAACGCGAGACTGTGAGGCTGAAGAGGGCAAATCTTAGACCTAACCTTGACCTAACATGCGTTATCCTCTAAACTATTTATCCAGACCAGGTTTCATTGAATGTTTCAGTGTGGTACCACTTTACTACGTGATCCAATCCAGAAATAGCCCAGGATCTAGCCATGAAGTATGAGAAATATGCGAAAGTATGACCCTGATGAGGGCAAATCACAGACCTAACCCAGACCTAACATGCGTTATCCTCTAAAGTACTTATCAAGACCAGGTTTAATTGAATGTTTCAGTGTGGTACCACATTACTACGTGATCCAAACCAGAAACAACCCAGGATCTGTTCAACAACTATGTGAAAAACGCGAAACTGTGAGCCTGATGAGGGCAAATCTTAGACCTAACCTTGACCTAACATGCGTTATCCTCTAAACTATTTATCCAGACCAGGTTTCATTGATTGTTTCAGTGTGGTACCACTTTACTACGTGATCCAATCCAGAAATAGCCCTGGATCTAGCCATGAAGTATGAGAAATATGCGAAAGTAAGAGCCTGATGAGGGCAAATCCTAGACCTATCCCAGACCTAACTTGCGTTATCCTCTAAAATATTGATCGAAATCAGGTTTAATTGACTGTTTCAGCGTGGTACCACATTACTACGTGATACAATCCAGAAACAGCCCAGGATCTAGCCATGAAGTATGAGCAATATGCGAAAGTATGAGCCTGATGAGGGCAAATCCTAGGCCTAACCCAGACCTAACATGCGTTATCCTCTAAAATATTTATCAAGACCAGGTTTAATTGATTGTTTCAGTGTGGTCCCACATTACTACGTGATCCAAACCAGAAAAAACCCAGGGTCCGTTCAACAAGTATGGGAAGAATGCGAAAGTATGAGTCTGATGAGTGAAAATCCCAGGCCTAACCTAGACCTAACATGCGTTATCCTCAATAATATTGATCGAAACCAGGTTTAATCGACTGTTTCAGTGTGGTACCACATTACTACGTGATCCAAACCAGAAAAAAACCCAGGATCTGATCAACGAGTATGTCAAGTGTGCGACAGTATGACCCTGATGAGGGCTAATCCCAGACCTATCCCAGACCTAACATGCGTTATCCTCTAAAATATTGATCGAAACCAGGTTTAATTGACTGTTTTAGTGTGGTACCACTTTACTACGTGAACCAAAGCAAAAAAAACCCTCGATCAGGTCAACATGCATGTTAAAACTGCGAAAGTATGACCCTGATGAGGGCAAATCACAGACCTAACCCAGACCTAACATGCGTTATCCTCTAAAATATTTATCAAGACCAGGTTTAATTTAATGTTCCAGTGTGGTACCACATTACTACGTGATCCAAACCAGAAAAAACCCTGGATCTGTTCAACAAGTATGTGAAAAACGCGAAACTGTGAGCCTGATGAGGGCAAATCTTAGACCTAACCTTGACCTAACATGCGTTATCCTCCAAAATATTTATCCAGACCAGGTTTCATTGAATGTTTCAGTGTGGTACCACTTTACTACGTGATCCAATCCAGAAATAGCCCAGGATCTAGCCATGAAGTATGAGAAATATGCGAAAGTATGAGCCCGATGAGGGCAAATCCTAGACCTAACCCAGTCCTAACATGCGTTATTCTCTAAAATATTTATCAAGACCAGGTTTAATTGAATGTTTCAGTGTGGTACCACATTACTACGTGATCCAAACCAGAAAAAACCGAGGATCCGTACAACAAGTATGTGAAGAATGCGAAAGTATGAGTCTGATCAGTGAAAATCTCAGGCCTTACCTAGACCTAACTTGCGTTGTCTTCTAAAATATTGATGGAAACATGGTTTCATTGACTGTTTCAGTGTGGTACTACATTACTACGTGATGCAATCTAGAAAAAGCCCAGGATCTAGCCAGCTAGTATGAGAAATATGCGAAAGAATGAGCCTGATGACAACAAATCCCAGACCTAACCTAGACCTAACATGCGGTATCCTCTAAAATATTGAGCGAAACCAGGTTTAATGAACTGTTGCAGTGTGGTACCACATTACTACGTGATACAATCCAGAAATAGCCCAGGATCTAGCCATGAAGTATGAGAAATATGCGAAAGTATGAGCCCGATGAGGGCAAATCCTAGACCTAACCCAGACCTAACATGCGTTATTCTCTAAAGTATTTATCAAGACCAGGTTTAATTGAATGTTTCAGTGTGGTACCACATTACTGCGTGATCCAATCCAGAAATAGCCGAGGATCTAGCCATGAAGTATGAGAAATATGCGAAAGTATGACCCTGATGAGGGCAAATCACAGACCTAACCCAGACCTAACATGCGTTATCCTCTAAAATATTTATCAAGACCAGGTTTAATTGATTGTTTCAGTGTGGTCCCACATTACTACGTGTTCCAAACCAGAAAAAGCACAGGATCCGTTCAACAAGTATGTGAAAAACGTGAAACTGTGAGCCTGATGAGGGCAAATCTTAGACCTATCCCAGACCTAACTCGCGTTATCCTCTAAAATATTTATCAAGACCAGGTTTAATTGAGTGTTTCAGCGTGGTACCACATTACTACGTGATACAATCCAGAAATAGCCCAGGATCTAGCCATGAAGTATGAGAAATATGCGAAAGTATGAGCCTGATGAGGGCAAATCCTAGACATAACCCAGACCTAACATGCGTTATCCTCTAAAATATTTATCAAGACCAGGTTTAAATGAATGTTTCAGTGTGGTACCACATTACTACGTGAACCAAACCAGAAAAAAACCTAGGATCTGATCAACGAGTATGTGAAGTGTGCGAAAGTATGAGTCTGATGAGGGCAAATCACAGACCTATCCCAGACCTAACTTGCGATATCCTCTAAAATATTGATCGAAACCATGTTTAATTGACAGTTTTAGTGTGGTACCACTTTACTACGTGATCCAAAGCAGAAAAAACCCTCGATCAGGTCAGCATGCATGTTAAAACTGCGAAAGTATGAGCCTGATGATGGCAAATCCCACACCTGTCCCAGACCTAACATGCGTTATCCTCTAAAATATTTATCAAGACCAGGTTTAATTGAATGCTTCAGTGTGGTACCACATTACTACGTGATGCAATCCAGAAAAAGCCTAGGATCTAGCCATCAAGTATAAGAAATATGCGAAAGAATGAGCCTGATGAGGGCAAATCCTAGACCTAACCCAGACCTAACATGCGTTATCCTCTAAAATATTGATCGCAACCAGGTTTAATGGACTGTTTCTGTGTGGTACCACACTACTACGTGATCCAAACCAGAAAAAACCCAGGATCTGTTCAACAAGTATGTGAAAAACGCGAAAGTATGAGCCTGATGAGGGCAAAACCCAGACCTATCCCAGACCTAACTTGCGTTATCCTCTAAAATATTGATCGAAACCAGGTTTAATTGACTGTTTCAGTGTGGTCCCACGTTACTACGTGATGCAAACCAGAAAAAACCCAGGATCCGTTCAACAAGTATGTGAAGAATGCGAAAGTATGAGTTTGATGAGTGAAAATCCCAGGGCTAACCTAGACCTAACATGCGTTATCCTCAAAAATATTGATCGAAACCTGGTTTAATCGACTGTTTCAGTGTGGCACCACATTACTATGTGATCCAAACCAGAAAATAACCCAGGATCTGTTCAACAAGTATGTGAAATGTGCGAAAGTATGAGTCTGATGAGGGCAAATCCCAGACCTATCCCAGACCTAACATGCGTTATCCTCTAAAATATTTATCAAGACCAGGTTTAATTGATTGTTTCAGTGTGGTCCCACATTACTACGTGATCCAAACCAGAAAAAACCCAGGATCCGTTCGACAAGTATGTGAAGAATGCGAAAGTATGGGTCTGATGAGTGAAACTACCAGACCTAACCTAGACCTAACATGCGTTATCCTCTAAGATATTGATCCAAACCAGGTTTAATGGACTGTTCCAGTGTGGAACCACATTACTACGTGATCCAATCCAGAAATAGCCCAGGATCTAGCCATCAAGTATAAGAAATATGCGAAAGAATGAGCCTGATGAGGGCAAATCCTAGACCTAACCCAGACCTAACATGCGTTATCCTCTAAAATATTGATCGCAACCAGGTTTAATGGACTGTTTCTGTGTGGTACCACACTACTACGTGATCCAAACCAGAAAAAACCCAGGATCTGTTCAACAAGTATGTGAAAAACGCGAAAGTATGAGCCTGATGAGGGCAAAACCCAGACCTATCCCAGACCTAACTTGCGTTATCCTCTAAAATATTGATCGAAACCAGGTTTAATTGACTGTTTCAGTGTGGTCCCACGTTACTACGTGATGCAAACCAGAAAAAACCCAGGATCCGTTCAACAAGTATGTGAAGAATGCGAAAGTATGGGTCTGATGAGTGAAAATCCCAGACCTAACCTAGACCTAACATGCGTTATCCTCTAAGATATTGATCCAAACCAGGTTTAATGGACTGTTCCAGTGTGGAACCACATTACTACGTGATCCAATCCAGAAATAGCCCAGGATCTAGCCATGAAGTATGAGAAATATGCGAAAGTATGAGCCTGACGAGGGCAAATCCTAGACCTAACCCAGACCTAACATGCGTTATCCTCTAAAATATTTATCAAGACCAGGTTTAATTGATTGTTTCAGTGTGGTCCCACATTACTACGTGATCCAAACCAGAAAAAACCCAGGATCCGTTCAACAAGTATGTGAAGAATGCGAAAGTATGAGTCTGATGAGTGAAAATCCCAGGCCTGACCTAGACCTAACATGCGTTATCCTCTAAAATATTGAGCGAAACCAGGTTTAATGGACTGTTTCAGTGTGGTACCACACTACTACGGGATCCCAACCAGAAAAAACCCAGGATCTGTTCAACAAGTATGTGAAAAACGCGAAAGTATGAGCTTGATGAGGGCAAATCCCAGACCTATCCCAGACCTAACTTGCGTTGTCCTCTAAAATATTGATGGAAACCAGGTTTAATTGACTGTTTCAGTGTTGTACTTCATTACTACGTGATGCAATCCAGAAAAAGCCCAGGATCTAGCCATCAAGTTTGAGAAATATGCGAAAGAATGAGCCTGATGAGAGCAAATCCCAGACCTAAACTAGACCTAACATGCGTTATCCTCTAAAATATTGAGCGAAACCAGGTTTAATGGACTGTTTCAGTGTGGTACCACACTACTACGTGATCCAAACCAGAAAAAACCCAGGATCTGTTCAACAAGTATGTGAAAAACGCGAAAGTATGAGCCTGATGAGGGCAAAACCCAGACCTATCCCAGACCTAACTTGCGTTATTCTCTTAAACATTGATCGAAACCAGGTGTAATTGATTGTTTCAGTGTGGTCCCACATTACTACGTGATCCAAACCAGAAAAAACCTAGGATCCGTTCAACAAGTATGTGAAGAATGCGAAAGTATGAGTCTGATGAGTGAAAATACCAGACCTAACCTAGACCTAACATGCGTTATCCTCAAAAATACTGATCGAAACCTGGTTTAATCGACTGTTTCAGTGTGGTACCACATTACAATGTGATCCAAACCAGAAAGTAACCCAGGATCTGTTCAACGAGTATGTGAAGGGTGCGAAAGTATGAGTCTGACGAGGTCAAATCCCAGACCTATCCCAGACCTAACTTGCGTTATTCTCTTAAACATTGATCGAAACCAGGTGTAATTGATTGTTTCAGTGTGGTCCCACATTACTACGTGATCCAAACCAGAAAAAACCCAGGATCCGTTCAACAAGTATGTGAAGAATGCGAAAGTATGAGTCTGATGAGTGAAAATCCCAGGCCTGACCTAGACCTAACATGCGTTATCCTCTAAAATATTGAGCGAAACCAGGTTTAATGGACTGTTTCAGTGTGGTACCACACTACTACGGGATCCCAACCAGAAAAAACCCAGGATCCGTTCAACAAGTATGTGAAGAATGCGAAAGCATGAGTCTGACGAGTGAAAATCCCAGACCTAACCTAGACCTAACATGCGTTATCCTCTAAAATATTGATGGAAACCTGGTTTAATTGACTGTTTCAGTGTTGTACTTCATTACTACGTGATGCGACCCAGAAAAAGCCCAGGATCTAGCCATCAAGTATGAGAAATATGCGAAAGAATGAGCCTGATGAGAGCAAATCCCAGACCTAACCCAGACCTAACATGCGTTATCCTCAAAAATATTGATCGAAACCTGGTTTAATCGACTGTTTCAGTGTGGTACCACATTACTATGTGATCCAAACCAGAAAATAACCCTGGATCAGTTCAACGAGTATGTGAAGTGTGCGAAAGTATGAGTCTGATCAGGTCAAATCCCAGACCTATCCCAGACTTAACTTGCTTTATCCTCTAAAATATTGATCGAAACCAGGTTTAATCGACTGTTTCAGCGTGGTATCACATTACTACGTGATATAATCCAGAAACAGCCCAGGATCTAGCCATGAAGTATGAGAAATATGCGAAAGTATGAGCCTGATGAGGGCAAATCGCAGGCCTAACCTAGACCTAACATGCGTTGTCCTCTAAAATATTGATGGAAACCAGGTTTAATGGACTGTTTCAGTGTGGCACCACTTTACTACGTGATCCAAAGCAGAAAATAACCCAGGATCTGTTCAACGAGTATGTGAACGGTGCGAAGGTATGAGTATGATGAGGTCAAATCCCAGACCTATCCCAGACCTAACTTGCGTTATCCTCTAAAATATTGATCGAAACGAGGTTTAATCGACTGTTTCAGTGTGGTACCACATTACTACGTGATCCAAACCAGAAAAAACCCAGGATCAGTTCAACAAGTACGTGAAAAACGCGAATGTATGAGCCTGATTAGGGCGAATCCCAGACCTATCCCAGACCTAACTTGCGTTATCCTCTAAAATATTGATGGAAACCAGGTTTAATTGACTGTTTCAGTGTTGTACTTCATTACTACGTTATGCAATCCAGAAAAAGCTCAGGATCTAGCCATCAAGTATGAGAAATATGCGAAAGAATGTGCCTGATAAGAGCAAATCCCAGACCTAACCTAGACCTAACATGAATTATTCTCTTAAATATTGATCGAAACCAGGTTTAATTGACTGTTTCAGTGTGGTCCCACATTGCTACGTGATCCAAACCAGAAAAAACCCAGGATCCGTTCAACAAGTATGTGAAGAATGCGAAAGTATGAGTCTGATGTGTGAAAATCCCAGGCATAACCTAGACCTAACATGCGTTATCCTCAAAAATATTGATCGAAACCTGGTTTAATCGACTGTTTCATTGTGGTACCACATTACTATGTGATCCAAACCAGAAAATAACCCAGGATCTGTTCAACGAGTATGTGAAGGGTGCGAAGGTATGAGTCTGATGAGGTCAAATCCCAGACCTATCCCAGACCTAACTTGCGTTATCCTCTAAAATATTGATCGAAACGAGGTTTAATTGATTGTTTTAGTGTGGTACCACTTTACTACGTGATCCAAAGCAAAAAAAACCCTCGATCAGGTCAACATGCATGTTAAAACTGCGAAAGTATGACCCTGATGAGGGCAAATCACAGACCTAACCCAGACCTAACATGCGTTATCCTCTAAAATATTTATCAAGACCAGGTTTAATTTAATGTTTCAGTGTGGTACCACATTACTACGTGATCCAAACCAGAAAAAACCCTGGATCTGTTCAACAAGTATGTGAAAAACGCGAAGCTGTGATCCTGAAGAGGGCAAATCTTAGACCTAACCTTGACCTAACATGCGTTATCCTCTAAACTATTTATCCAGACCAGGTTTCATTGAATGTTTCAGTGCGGTACCACTTTACTACGTGATCCAATCCAGAAATAGCCCAGGATCTAGCCATGAAGTATGAGAAATATGCGAAAGTATGAGCCCGATGAGGGCAAATCCTAGACCTAACCCAGACCTAACATGCGTTATTCTCTAAAGTATTTATCAAGACCAGGTTTAATTGAATGTTTCAGTGTGGTACCACATTACTGCGTGATCCAATCCAGAAATAGCCGAGGATCTAGCCATGAAGTATGAGAAATATGCGAAAGTATGACCCTGATGAGGGCAAATCACAGACCTAACCCAGACCTAACATGCGTTATCCTCTAAAATATTTATCAAGACCAGGTTTAATTTAATGTTTCAGTGTGGTACCACATTACTACGTGATCCAAACCAGACAAAAACCCTGGATCTGTTCAACAAGTATGTGAAAACCCCGAAACTGTGAGCCTGAAGAGGGCAAATCTTAGACCTAACCTTGACCTAACATGCGTTATCCTCTAAACTATTTATCCAGACCAGGTTTCATTGAATGTTTCAGTGTGGTACCACTTTACTACGTGATCCAATCCAGAAATAGCCCAGGATCTAGCCATGAAGTATGAGAAATATGCGAAAGTATGACCCTGATGAGGGCAAATCACAGACCTAACCCAGACCTAACATGCGTTATCCTCTAAAGTATTTATCAAGACCAGGTTTAATTGAATGTTTCAGTGTGGTACCACATTACTACGTGATCCAAACCAGAAACAACCCAGGATCTGTTCAACAACTATGTGAAAAACGCGAAACTGTGAGCCTGATGAGGGCAAATCTTAGACCTAACCTTGACCTAACATGCGTTATCCTCTAAACTATTTATCCAGACCAGGTTTCATTGATTGTTTCAGTGTGGTACCACTTTACTACGTGATCCAATCCAGAAATAGCCCTGGATCTAGCCATGAAGTATGAGAAATATGCGAAAGTAAGAGCCTGATGAGGGCAAATCCTAGACCTATCCCAGACCTAACTTGCGTTATCCTCTAAAATATTGATCGAAATCAGGTTTAATTGACTGTTTCAGCGTGGTACCACATTACTACGTGATACAATCCAGAAACAGCCCAGGATCTAGCCATGAAGTATGAGCAATATGCGAAAGTATGAGCCTGATGAGGGCAAATCCTAGGCCTAACCCAGACCTAACATGCGTTATCCTCTAAAATATTGATCGCAACCAGGTTTAATGGACTGTTTCTGTGTGGTACCACACTACTACGTGATCCAAACCAGAAAAAACCCAGGATCTGTTCAACAAGTATGTGAAAAACGCGAAAGTATGAGCCTGATGAGGGCAAAACCCAGACCTATCCCAGACCTAACTTGCGTTATCCTCTAAAATATTGATCGAAACCAGGTGTAATTGATTGTTTCAGTGTGGTCCCACATTACTACGTGATCCAAACCAGAAAAAACCTAGGATCCGTTCAACAAGTATGTGAAGAATGCGAAAGTATGAGTCTGATGAGTGAAAATACCAGACCTAACCTAGACCTAACATGCGTTATCCTCAAAAATACTGATCGAAACCTGGTTTAATCGACTGTTTCAGTGTGGTACCACATTACAATGTGATCCAAACCAGAAAGTAACCCAGGATCTGTTCAACGAGTATGTGAAGGGTGCGAAAGTATGAGTCTGACGAGGTCAAATCCCAGACCTATCCCAGACCTAACTTGCGTTATTCTCTTAAACATTGATCGAAACCAGGTGTAATTTATTGTTTCAGTGTGGTCCCACATTACTACCTGATCCAAACCAGAAAAATCCCAGGATCCGTTCAACAAGTATGTGAAGAATGCGAAAGTATGAGTCTGATGAGTGAAAATCCCAGGCCTGACCTAGACCTAACATGCGTTATCCTCTAAAATATTGAGCGAAACCAGGTTTAATGGACTGTTTCAGTGTGGTACCACACTACTACGGGATCCCAACCAGAAAAAACCCAGGATCTGTTCAACAAGTATGTGAAAAACGCGAAAGTATGAGCTTGATGAGGGCAAATCCCAGACCTATCCCAGACCTAACTTGCGTTGTCCTCTAAAATATTGATGGAAACCAGGTTTAATTGACTGTTTCAGTGTTGTACTTCATTACTACGTGATCCAATCCAGAAAAAGCCCAGGATCTAGCCATCAAGTTTGAGAAATATGCGAAAGAATGAGCCTGATGAGAGCAAATCCCAGACCTAAACTAGACCTAACATGCGTTATCCTCTAAAATATTGAGCGAAACCAGGTTTAATGGACTGTTTCAGTGTGGTACCACACTACTACGTGATCCAAACCAGAAAAAACCCAGGATCTGTTCAACAAGTATGTGAAAAACGCGAAAGTATGAGCCTGATGAGGGCAAAACCCAGACCTATCCCAGACCTAACTTGCGTTATTCTCTTAAACATTGATCGAAACCAGGTGTAATTGATTGTTTCAGTGTGGTCCCACATTACTACGTGATCCAAACCAGAAAAAACCTAGGATCCGTTCAACAAGTATGTGAAGAATGCGAAAGTATGAGTCTGATGAGTGAAAATACCAGACCTAACCTAGACCTAACATGCGTTATCCTCAAAAATACTGATCGAAACCTGGTTTAATCGACTGTTTCAGTGTGGTACCACATTACAATGTGATCCAAACCAGAAAGTAACCCAGGATCTGTTCAACGAGTATGTGAAGGGTGCGAAAGTATGAGTCTGACGAGGTCAAATCCCAGACCTATCCCAGACCTAACTTGCGTTATTCTCTTAAACATTGATCGAAACCAGGTGTAATTGATTGTTTCAGTGTGGTCCCACATTACTACGTGATCCAAACCAGAAAAAACCCAGGATCCGTTCAACAAGTATGTGAAGAATGCGAAAGTATGAGTCTGATGAGTGAAAATCCCAGGCCTGACCTAGACCTAACATGCGTTATCCTCTAAAATATTGAGCGAAACCAGGTTTAATGGACTGTTTCAGTGTGGTACCACACTACTACGGGATCCCAACCAGAAAAAACCCAGGATCCGTTCAACAAGTATGTGAAGAATGCGAAAGCATGAGTCTGACGAGTGAAAATCCCAGACCTAACCTAGACCTAACATGCGTTATCCTCTAAAATATTGATGGAAACCTGGTTTAATTGACTGTTTCAGTGTTGTACTTCATTACTACGTGATGCGACCCAGAAAAAGCCCAGGATCTAGCCATCAAGTATGAGAAATATGCGAAAGAATGAGCCTGATGAGAGCAAATCCCAGACCTAACCCAGACCTAACATGCGTTATCCTCAAAAATATTGATCGAAACCTGGTTTAATCGACTGTTTCAGTGTGGTACCACATTACTATGTGATCCAAACCAGAAAATAACCCTGGATCAGTTCAACGAGTATGTGAAGTGTGCGAAAGTATGAGTCTGATCAGGTCAAATCCCAGACCTATCCCAGACTTAACTTGCTTTATCCTCTAAAATATTGATCGAAACCAGGTTTAATCGACTGTTTCAGCGTGGTATCACATTACTACGTGATATAATCCAGAAACAGCCCAGGATCTAGCCATGAAGTATGAGAAATATGCGAAAGTATGAGCCTGATGAGGGCAAATCGCAGGCCTAACCTAGACCTAACATGCGTTGTCCTCTAAAATATTGATGGAAACCAGGTTTAATGGACTGTTTCAGTGTGGCACCACTTTACTACGTGATCCAAAGCAGAAAATAACCCAGGATCTGTTCAACGAGTATGTGAACGGTGCGAAGGTATGAGTCTGATGAGGTCAAATCCCAGACCTATCCCAGACCTAACTTGCGTTATCCTCTAAAATATTGATCGAAACGAGGTTTAATCGACTGTTTCAGTGTGGTACCACATTACTACGTGATCCAAACCAGAAAAAACCCAGGATCAGTTCAACAAGTACGTGAAAAACGCGAATGTATGAGCCTGATTAGGGCGAATCCCAGACCTATCCCAGACCTAACTTGCGTTATCCTCTAAAATATTGATGGAAACCAGGTTTAATTGACTGTTTCAGTGTTGTACTTCATTACTACGTTATGCAATCCAGAAAAAGCTCAGGATCTAGCCATCAAGTATGAGAAATATGCGAAAGAATGTGCCTGATAAGAGCAAATCCCAGACCTAACCTAGACCTAACATGAATTATTCTCTTAAATATTGATCGAAACCAGGTTTAATTGACTGTTTCAGTGTGGTCCCACATTGCTACGTGATCCAAACCAGAAAAAACCCAGGATCCGTTCAACAAGTATGTGAAGAATGCGAAAGTATGAGTCTGATGTGTGAAAATCCCAGGCATAACCTAGACCTAACATGCGTTATCCTCAAAAATATTGATCGAAACCTGGTTTAATCGACTGTTTCATTGTGGTACCACATTACTATGTGATCCAAACCAGAAAATAACCCAGGATCTGTTCAACGAGTATGTGAAGGGTGCGAAGGTATGAGTCTGATGAGGTCAAATCCCAGACCTATCCCAGACCTAACTTGCGTTATCCTCTAAAATATTGATCGAAACGAGGTTTAATTGATTGTTTTAGTGTGGTACCACTTTACTACGTGATCCAAAGCAAAAAAAACCCTCGATCAGGTCAACATGCATGTTAAAACTGCGAAAGTATGACCCTGATGAGGGCAAATCACAGACCTAACCCAGACCTAACATGCGTTATCCTCTAAAATATTTATCAAGACCAGGTTTAATTTAATGTTTCAGTGTGGTACCACATTACTACGTGATCCAAACCAGAAAAAACCCTGGATCTGTTCAACAAGTATGTGAAAAACGCGAAACTGTGATCCTGAAGAGGGCAAATCTTAGACCTAACCTTGACCTAACATGCGTTATCCTCTAAACTATTTATCCAGACCAGGTTTCATTGAATGTTTCAGTGCGGTACCACTTTACTACGTGATCCAATCCAGAAATAGCCCAGGATCTAGCCATGAAGTATGAGAAATATGCGAAAGTATGAGCCCGATGAGGGCAAATCCTAGACCTAACCCAGACCTAACATGCGTTATTCTCTAAAGTATTTATCAAGACCAGGTTTAATTGAATGTTTCAGTGTGGTACCACATTACTGCGTGATCCAATCCAGAAATAGCCGAGGATCTAGCCATGAAGTATGAGAAATATGCGAAAGTATGACCCTGATGAGGGCAAATCACAGACCTAACCCAGACCTAACATGCGTTATCCTCTAAAATATTTATCAAGACCAGGTTTAATTTAATGTTTCAGTGTGGTACCACATTACTACGTGATCCAAACCAGACAAAAACCCTGGATCTGTTCAACAAGTATGTGAAAAACCCGAAACTGTGAGCCTGAAGAGGGCAAATCTTAGACCTAACCTTGACCTAACATGCGTTATCCTCTAAACTATTTATCCAGACCAGGTTTCATTGAATGTTTCAGTGTGGTACCACTTTACTACGTGATCCAATCCAGAAATAGCCCAGGATCTAGCCATGAAGTATGAGAAATATGCGAAAGTATGACCCTGATGAGGGCAAATCACAGACCTAACCCAGACCTAACATGCGTTATCCTCTAAAGTATTTATCAAGACCAGGTTTAATTGAATGTTTCAGTGTGGTACCACATTACTACGTGATCCAAACCAGAAACAACCCAGGATCTGTTCAACAACTATGTGAAAAACGCGAAACTGTGAGCCTGATGAGGGCAAATCTTAGACCTAACCTTGACCTAACATGCGTTATCCTCTAAACTATTTATCCAGACCAGGTTTCATTGATTGTTTCAGTGTGGTACCACTTTACTACGTGATCCAATCCAGAAATAGCCCTGGATCTAGCCATGAAGTATGAGAAATATGCGAAAGTAAGAGCCTGATGAGGGCAAATCCTAGACCTATCCCAGACCTAACTTGCGTTATCCTCTAAAATATTGATCGAAATCAGGTTTAATTGACTGTTTCAGCGTGGTACCACATTACTACGTGATACAATCCAGAAACAGCCCAGGATCTAGCCATGAAGTATGAGCAATATGCGAAAGTATGAGCCTGATGAGGGCAAATCCTAGGCCTAACCCAGACCTAACATGCGTTATCCTCTAAAATATTTATCAAGACCAGGTTTAATTGATTGTTTCAGTGTGGTCCCACATTACTACGTGATCCAAACCAGAAAAAACCCAGGGTCCGTTCAACAAGTATGTGAAGAATGCGAAAGTATGAGTCTGATGAGTGAAAATCCCAGGCCTAACCTAGACCTAACATGCGTTATCCTCAATAATATTGATCGAAACCAGGTTTAATCGACTGTTTCAGTGTGGTACCACATTACTACGTGATCCAAACCAGAAAAAAACCCAGGATCTGATCAACGAGTATGTCAAGTGTGCGACAGTATGACCCTGATGAGGGCTAATCCCAGACCTATCCCAGACCTAACATGCGTTATCCTCTAAAATATTGATCGAAACCAGGTTTAATTGACTGTTTTAGTGTGGTACCACTTTACTACGTGAACCAAAGCAAAAAAAACCCTCGATCAGGTCAACATGCATGTTAAAACTGCGAAAGTATGACCCTGATGAGGGCAAATCACAGACCTAACCCCGACCTAACATGCGTTATCCTCTAAAATATTTATCAAGACCAGGTTTAATTTAATGTTCCAGTGTGGTACCACATTACTACGTGATCCAAACCAGAAAAAACCCTGGATCTGTTCAACAAGTATGTGAAAAACGCGAAACTGTGAGCCTGATGAGGGCAAATCTTAGACCTAACCTTGACCTAACATGCGTTATCCTCCAAAATATTTATCCAGACCAGGTTTCATTGAATGTTTCAGTGTGGTACCACTTTACTACGTGATCCAATCCAGAAATAGCCCAGGATCTAGCCATGAAGTATGAGAAATATGCGAAAGTATGAGCCCGATGAGGGCAAATCCTAGACCTAACCCAGTCCTAACATGCGTTATTCTCTAAAATATTTATCAAGACCAGGTTTAATTGAATGTTTCAGTGTGGTACCACATTACTACGTGATCCAAACCAGAAAAAACCGAGGATCCGTACAACAAGTATGTGAAGAATGCGAAAGTATGAGTCTGATCAGTGAAAATCTCAGGCCTTACCTAGACCTAACTTGCGTTGTCTTCTAAAATATTGATGGAAACATGGTTTCATTGACTGTTTCAGTGTGGTACTACATTACTACGTGATGCAATCTAGAAAAAGCCCAGGATCTAGCCAGCTAGTATGAGAAATATGCGAAAGAATGAGCCTGATGACAACAAATCCCAGACCTAACCTAGACCTAACATGCGGTATCCTCTAAAATATTGAGCGAAACCAGGTTTAATGAACTGTTTCAGTGTGGTACCACATTACTACGTGATCCAAACCAGAAAAAGCCCAGGATCTGTTCAACAAGTATGTGAAAAACGCGAAACTGTGAGCCTGATGAGGGCAAATCTTAGACCTAACCTTGACCTAACATGCGTTATCCTCTAAAATATTTATCCAGACCAGCTTTCATTGAATGTTTCAGTGTGGTACCACTTTACTACGTGATCCAATCCAGAAATAGCCCAGGATCTAGCCATAAAGTATGAGAAATATGCGAAAGTAAGAGCCTGATGAGGGCAAATCCTAGACCTATCCCAGACCTAACTTGCGTTATCCTCTAAAATATTGATCGAAATCAGGTTTAATTGACTGTTTCAGCGTGGTACCACATTACTACGTGATCCAAACCAGAAACAGCCCAGGATCTAGCCATGAAGTATGAGCAATATGCGAAAGTATGAGCCTGATGAGGGCAAGTCCTAGACCTAACCCAGACCTAACATGCGTTATCCTCTAAAATATTTATCAAGACCAGGTTTAATTGATTGTTTCAGTGTGGTCCCACATTACTACGTGATCCAAAACAGAAAAAACCCAGGATCTGTTCTACATGTATGAGAAATATGCGAAAGAATGAGCCTGATGGGAGCAAATCCCAGACCTAACCTAGACCTAACAAGAATTATTCTCTAAAATATTGATCGAAACCTGGTTTAATCGACTGTTTCAGTGTGGTACCACATTACTATGTGATCCAAACCAGAAAATACCCCAGGATCTGTTCAACGAGTATGTGAAGTGTGCGAAAGTATGAGTCTGATGAGGGCAAATCCCAGACCTATCCCAGACCTAACATGCGTTATCCTCTAAAATATTTATCAAGACCAGGTTTAATTGATTGTTTCAGTGTGGACCCACATTACTATGTGATCCAAACCAGAAAAAACCCAGGATCCGTTCAACAAGTATGTGAAGAATGCGAAAGTATGAGTCTGATGAGTGAAAATCCCAGGCCTAACCTAGACCTAACATGCGTTATCCTCAAAAATATTGATCGAAACCTGGTTTAATCGACTGTTTCAGTGTGGTACCACATTACTATGTGATCCAAACCAGAAAATAACCCAGGATCCGTTCAACAAGTATGTGAAGAATGCGAAAGTATGATTCTGATGAGTGAAAAAACCAGGCCTGACCTAGACCTAACATGCGTTATCCTCTAAAATATTGAGCGAAACCAGGTTTAATGGACTGTTTCAGTGTGGTACCACACTACTACGGGATCCAAACCAGAAAAAACCCAGGATCTGTTCAACAAGTATGTGAAGAATGCGAAAGTATGATACTGATGAGTGAAAAAACCAGGCCTGACCTAGACCTAACATGCGTTATCCTCTAAAATATTGAGCGAAACCAGGTTTAATGGACTGTTTCAGTGTGGTACCACACTACTACGTGATGCAATCCAGAAAAAGCTCAGGATCTAGCCATCAAGTATGAGAAATATGCGAAAGAATGAGCCTGATGAGAGCAAATCCCAGACCTAACTTGCGTTATCCTCCAAAATATTGATCGAAACCAGGTTTAATTGACTGTTTTAGTGTGGTACCACATTACTACGTGATCCAAACCAGAAAAAACCCAGGATCTGTTCAACAAGTATGTGAAAAACGCGAAACTGTGAGCCTGATGAGGGCAAATCTTAGACCTAACCCAGACCTAAGATGCGTTATCCTCTAAAATATTTATCCAGACCAGGTTTCATTGAATGTTTCAGTGTGGTACCACTTTACTACGTGATCCAATCCAGAAATAGCCCAGGATCTAGCCATGAAGTATGAGAAATATGCGAAAGTATGAGCCCGATGAGGGCAAATCCTAGACCTAACCCAGACCTAACATGCGTTATTCTCTAAAGTATTTATCAAGACCAGGTTTAATTGAATGTTTCAGTGTGGTACCACATTACTACGAGATCCAAACCAGAAACAACCCAGGATCTGTTCAACAACTATGTGAAAAACGCGAAACTGTGAGCCTGATGAGGGCAAATCTTAGACCTAACCTTGACCTAACATGCGATATCCTCTAAACTATTTATCCAGACCAAGTTTCATTGATTGTTTCAGTGTGGTACCACTTTGCTACGTGATCCAATCCAGAAATAGCCCTGGATCTAGCCATGAAGTATGAGAAATATGCGAAAGTAAGAGCCTGATGAGGGCAAATCCCAGACCTATCCCAGACCTAACATGCGTTATCCTCTAAAATATTTATCAAGACCAGGTTTAATTGATTGTTTCAGTGTGGACCCACATTACTATGTGATCCAAACCAGAAAAAACCCAGGATCCGTTCAACAAGTATGTGAAGAATGCGAAAGTATGAGTCTGATGAGTGAAAATCCCAGGACTAACCTAGACCTAACATGCGTTATCCTCAAAAATATTGATCGAAACCTGGTTTAATCGACTGTTTCAGTGTGGTACCACATTACTATGTGATCCAAACCAGAAAATAACCCAGGATCCGTTCAACAAGTATGTGAAGAATGCGAAAGTATGATTCTGATGAGTGAAAAAACCAGGCCTGACCTAGACCTAACATGCGTTATCCTCTAAAATATTGAGCGAAACCAGGTTTAATGGACTGTTTCAGTGTGGTACCACACTACTACGTGATGCAATCCAGAAAAAGCTCAGGATCTAGCCATCAAGTATGAGAAATATGCGAAAGAATGAGCCTGATGAGAGCAAATCCCAGACCTAACTTGCGTTATCCTCCAAAATATTGATCGAAACCAGGTTTAATTGACTGTTTTAGTGTGGTACCACATTACTACGTGATCCAAACCAGAAAAAACCCAGGATCTGTTCAACAAGTATGTGAAAAACGCGAAACTGTGAGCCTGATGAGGGCAAATCTTAGACCTAACCCAGACCTAAGATGCGTTATCCTCTAAAATATTTATCCAGACCAGGTTTCATTGAATGTTTCAGTGTGGTACCACTTTACTACGTGATCCAATCCAGAAATAGCCCAGGATCTAGCCATGAAGTATGAGAAATATGCGAAAGTATGAGCCCGATGAGGGCAAATCCTAGACCTAACCCAGACCTAACATGCGTTATTCTCTAAAGTATTTATCAAGACCAGGTTTAATTGAATGTTTCAGTGTGGTACCACATTACTACGAGATCCAAACCAGAAACAACCCAGGATCTGTTCAACAACTATGTGAAAAACGCGAAACTGTGAGCCTGATGAGGGCAAATCTTAGACCTAACCTTGACCTAACATGCGATATCCTCTAAACTATTTATCCAGACCAAGTTTCATTGATTGTTTCAGTGTGGTACCACTTTACTACGTGATCCAATCCAGAAATAGCCCTGGATCTAGCCATGAAGTATGAGAAATATGCGAAAGTAAGAGCCTGATGAGGGCAAATCCTAGACCTATCCCAGACCTAACTTGCGTTATCCTCTAAACTATTTATCCAGACCAGGTTTCATTGATTGTTTCAGTGTGGTACCACTTTACTACGTGATCCAATCCAGAAATAGCCCTGGATCTAGCCATGAAGTATGAGAAATATGCGAAAGTAAGACCCTGATGAGGGCAAATCCTAGACCTATCCCAGACCTAACTTGCGTTATCCTCTAAAATATTGATCGAAATCAGGTTTAATTGACTGTTTCAGCGTGGTACCACATTACTACGTGATACAATCCAGAAACAGCCCAGGATCTAGCCATGAAGTATGTCAAGTGTGCGACAGTATGACCCTGATGAGGGCTAATCCCAGACCTATCCCAGACCTAACATGCGTTATCCTCTAAAATATTGATCGAAACCAGGTTTAATTGACTGTTTTAGTGTGGTACCACTTTACTACGTGAACCAAAGCAAAAAAAACCCTCGATCAGGTCAACATGCATGTTAAAACTGCGAAAGTATGACCCTGATGAGGGCAAATCACAGACCTAACCCAGACCTAACATGCGTTATCCTCTAAAATATTTATCAAGACCAGGTTTAATTTAATGTTCCAGTGTGGTACCACATTACTACGTGATCCAAACCAGAAAAAACCCTGGATCTGTTCAACAAGTATGTGAAAAACGCGAAACTGTGAGCCTGATGAGGGCAAATCTTAGACCTAACCTTGACCTAACATGCGTTATCCTCCAAAATATTTATCCAGACCAGGTTTCATTGAATGTTTCAGTGTGGTACCACTTTACTACGTGATCCAATCCAGAAATAGCCCAGGATCTAGCCATGAAGTATGAGAAATATGCGAAAGTATGAGCCCGATGAGGGCAAATCCTAGACCTAACCCAGTCCTAACATGCGTTATTCTCTAAAATATTTATCAAGACCAGGTTTAATTGAATGTTTCAGTGTGGTACCACATCACTACGTGATCCAAACCAGAAAAAACCGAGGATCCGTACAACAAGTATGTGAAGAATGCGAAAGTATGAGTCTGATCAGTGAAAATCTCAGGCCTTACCTAGACCTAACTTGCGTTGTCTTCTAAAATATTGATGGAAACATGGTTTCATTGACTGTTTCAGTGTGGTACTACATTACTACGTGATGCAATCTAGAAAAAGCCCAGGATCTAGCCATCTAGTATGAGAAATATGCGAAAGAATGAGCCTGATGACAACAAATCCCAGACCTAACCTAGACCTAACATGCGGTATCCTCTAAAATATTGAGCGAAACCAGGTTTAATGAACTGTTTCAGTGTGGTACCACATTACTACGTGATCCAAACCAGAAAAAGCCCCGGATCTGTTCAACAAGTATGTGAAAAACGCGAAACTGTGAGCCTGATGAGGGCAAATCTTAGACCTAACCTTGACCTAACATGCGTTATCCTCTAAAATATTTATCCAGACCAGCTTTCATTGAATGTTTCAGTGTGGTACCACTTTACTACGTGATCCAATCCAGAAATAGCCCAGGATCTAGCCATGAAGTATGAGAAATATGCGAAAGTAAGAGCCTGATGAGGGCAAATCCTAGACCTATCCCAGACCTAACTTGCGTTATCCTCTAAAATATTGATCGAAATCAGGTTTAATTGACTGTTTCAGCGTGGTACCACATTACTACGTGATACAATCCAGAAACAGCCCAGGATCTAGCCATGAAGTATGAGCAATATGCGAAAGTATGAGCCTGATGAGGGCAAGTCCTAGACCTAACCCAGACCTAACATGCGTTATCCTCTAAAATATTTATCAAGACCAGGTTTAATTGATTGTTTCAGTGTGGTCCCACATTACTACGTGATCCAAAACAGAAAAAACCCAGGATCTGTTCTACATGTATGAGAAATATGCGAAAGAATGAGCCTGATGGGAGCAAATCCCAGACCTAACCTAGACCTAACATGAATTATTCTCTAAAATATTGATCGAAACCTGGTTTAATCGACTGTTTCAGTGTGGTACCACATTACTATGTGATCCAAACCAGAAAATAACCCAGGATCTGTTCAACGAGTATGTGAAGTGTGCGAAAGTATGAGTCTGATGAGGGCAAATCCCAGACCTATCCCAGACCTAACATGCGTTATCCTCTAAAATATTTATCAAGACCAGGTTTAATTGATTGTTTCAGTGTGGACCCACATTACTATGTGATCCAAACCAGAAAAAACCCAGGATCCGTTCAACAAGTATGTGAAGAATGCGAAAGTATGAGTCTGATGAGTGAAAATCCCAGGCCTAACCTAGACCTAACATGCGTTATCCTCTAAAATATTGAGCGAAACCAGGTTTAATGGACTGTTTCAGTGTGGTACCACACTACTACGGGATCCAAACCAGAAAAAACCCAGGATCTGTTCAACAAGTATGTGAAGAATGCGAAAGTATGATACTGATGAGTGAAAAAACCAGGCCTGACCTAGACCTAACATGCGTTATCCTCTAAAATATTGAGCGAAACCAGGTTTAATGGACTGTTTCAGTGTGGTACCACACTACTACGTGATGCAATCCAGAAAAAGCTCAGGATCTAGCCATCAAGTATGAGAAATATGCGAAAGAATGAGCCTGATGAGAGCAAATCCCAGACCTATCCCAGACCTAACTTGCGTTATCCTCCAAAATATTGATCGAAACCAGGTTTAATTGACTGTTTTAGTGTGGTACCACATTACTACGTGATCCAAACCAGAAAAAACCCGGGATCTGTTCAACAAGTATGTGAAAAACGCGAAACTGTGAGCCTGATGAGGGCAAATCTTAGACCTAACCTTGACCTAACATGCGTTATCCTCTAAAATATTTATCCAGACCAGCTTTCATTGAATGTTTCAGTGTGGTACCACTTTACTACGTGATCCAATCCAGAAATAGCCCAGGATCTAGCCATGAAGTATGAGAAATATGCGAAAGTAAGAGCCTGATGAGGGCAAATCCTAGACCTACCCCAGACCTAACTTGCGTTATCCTCTAAAATATTGATCGAAATCAGGTTTAATTGACTGTTTCAGCGTGGTACCACATTACTACGTGATACAATCCAGAAACAGCCCAGGATCTAGCCATGAAGTATGAGCAATATGCGAAAGTATGAGCCTGATGAGGGCAAGTCCTAGACCTAACCCAGACCTAACATGCGTTATCCTCTAAAATATTTATCAAGACCAGGTTTAATTGATTGTTTCAGTGTGGTCCCACATTACTACGTGATCCAAAACAGAAAAAACCCAGGATCTGTTCTACATGTATGAGAAATATGCGAAAGAATGAGCCTGATGGGAGCAAATCCCAGACCTAACCTAGACCTAACATGAATTATTCTCTAAAATATTGATCGAAACCTGGTTTAATCGACTGTTTCAGTGTGGTACCACATTACTATGTGATCCAAACCAGAAAATAACCCAGGATCTGTTCAACGAGTATGTGAAGTGTGCGAAAGTATGAGTCTGATGAGGGCAAATCCCAGACCTATCCCAGACCTAACATGCGTTATCCTCTAAAATATTTATCAAGACCAGGTTTAATTGATTGTTTCAGTGTGGACCCACATTACTATGTGATCCAAACCAGAAAAAACCCAGGATCCGTTCAACAAGTATGTGAAGAATGCGAAAGTA
Source organism: Colletes latitarsis (assembly GCF_051014445.1). NCBI lineage: Eukaryota > Metazoa > Arthropoda > Insecta > Hymenoptera > Colletidae > Colletes > Colletes latitarsis. The sequence continues at coordinate 15,990,691 of NW_027488366.1, forward strand.
TGAGTCTGATGAGTGAAAATCCCAGGCCTAACCTAGACCTAACATGCGTTATCCTCAAAAATATTGATCGAAACCTGGTTTAATCGACTGCTTCAGTGTGGTACCACATTACTATGTGATCCAAACCAGAAAATAACCCAGGATCTGTTCAACAAGTATGTGAAGAATGCGAAAGTATGATTCTGATGAGTGAAAAAACCAGGCCTGACCTAGACCTAACATGCGTTATCCTCTAAAATATTGATCGAAACCAGGTTTAATTGACAGTTTCAGTGTGGTCCCACATTACTACGTGATGCAAACCAGAAAAAACCCAGGATCTGTTCAACAAGTATGTGAAAAACGCGACAGTATGAGCCTGATGAGGGCAAATCCCAGACCTATCCCAGACCTAACTTGCGTTATCCTCTAAAATATTGATCGATACCAGGTTTAATTGACTGTTTCAGTGTGGTACCACATTACTACGTGATCCAATCCAGAAATAGCCCAGGATCTAGCCATGAAGTATGAGAAATGTGCGAAAGTATGAGTCTGATGTGGGCAAATCTTAGACCTAACCCAGACCTAAGATGCGTTATCCTCTAAAATATTTATCCAGACCAGGTTTCATTGAATGTTTCAGTGTGGTACCACTTTACTACGTGATCCAATCCAGAAATAGCCCAGGATCTAGCCATGAAGTATGAGAAATATGCGATAGTAAGAGCCTGATGAGGGCAAATCCTAGACCTATCCCAGACCTAACTTGCGTTATCCTCCAAAATATTGAGCGAAACCAGGTTTAATGGACTGTTTCAGTGTGGTACCACACTACTACGGGATCCAAACCAGAAAAAACCCAGGATCCGTTCAACAAGTATGTGAAGAATGCGATAGTATGAGTCTGATGAGTGAAAAAACCAGGCCTGACCTAGACCTAACATGCGTTATCCTCTAAAATATTGATCAAAACCAGGTTTAATCGACTGTTTCAGTGTGGTACCGCACTACTACGTGACCCAATCCAGAAAAAACCCAGGATCCGTTCAACAAGTATGAGAAATATGCGAAAATATGAGCCTGATGAGGGCAAATCCTAGACGTAACCCAGACCTAACATGCGTTATCCTCTAAAATATTTATCAAGACCAGGTTTAATAGAATGTTTCAGTGTGGTACCACATTACTACGTGATCCAAACCAGAAAAAACCCAGGATCCGTTCAACAAGTATGTGAAGAATGCGAATGTATGAGTCTGATCAATGAAAATCTCAGGCCTTACCTAGACCTAACTTGCGTTGTCCTCTAAAATATTGATGGAAACCAGGTTTCGTTGACTGTTTCAGTGTGGTACTACGTTACTACGTGATGCAATCCAGAAAAAGCACAGGATCTAGCCATCAAGTATGAGACATATGCGAAAGAATGAGCCTGATGAGAGCAAATCCCAGACCTAACCTAGACCTAACATGTGTTATCCTCTAAAATATTGAGCGAAACCAGGTTTAATGGACGGTTTCAGTGTGGTACCACACTACTTCGTGATCCAAACCAGAAAAAACCCAGGATCTGTTCAACAAGTATATGAAAAACGCGAAACTGTGAGCCTGATGAGGGCAAATCTTAGACCTATCCCAGACCAAAGATGCGTTGTCCTCTAAAATATTTATCCAGACCAGGTTTCATTGAATGTTTCAGTGTGGTACCACTTTACTACGTGATCCAATTCAGAAAATAACCCAGGATCTGTTCAACGAGTATGTGAAGTGTGCGAAAGTATGAGTCTGATGAGGTCAAATCCCAGACCAATCCCAGACTTAACTTGCGTTATCCTCTAAAATATTGATCGAAACCAGGTTTAATCGACTGTTTCAGTGTGGTACCACATTACTACGTGATCCAAACGAGAAAAAACCCAGGATCAGTTCAACAAGTATAAGAAGAATGCGAAAGTATGAGTCTGATGAGTGAAAATCCCAGGGCTAACCTAGACCTAACATGCGTTATCCTCTAAAATATTGATCCAAACCAGGTTTAATGGACTGTTTCAGTGTGGTACCACATTACTACGTGATACAAACCAGAAAAAACCCAGGATCCGTTCAACAAGTATGTGAGGAATGCGAATGCATGAGTCTGATGAGTGAAAATACCAGGCCTTACCTAGACCTAACTTTTTTTTTTTTTTTTTTTTTTTTTTGTCGTGGGGAAAATCTTCGAAAGACTCCCTCCCACCTCCTTGGGGAGAGGTGGGAGGGGTGTGTGGGATTCCCCGCGCCCGTACAACGACAGGCGCGGGACCTACCCACTAAAAACCCCACGGTGACCCTTCGGCACGCTTTGGGAGGATACCGGGAATCGCTCGAAGCATTCTTCCGATATCCTCCCCGTGCCCGCGCTTTCGCGCCCATCCCCCGGGGGGACAATCGGTCCCCCCAGTAGACACACTGCCTCGTAGCGGCGGGACGGGGCCACTCCATCCCGCCGCTATCCGTCCCGGGGCCGCGTTTAGTGGCGGCTGCGAGCCCCAACTCGCAACCGCCCGCGACCCCGTTTCCACCCCTCGGCGGTCGGGCGTTCATGGCCGCACCAGACCGCCGAGGGTGCCTCCCCTTGCGTCGGACCGGTAGGGGAAGGCACTCCTACCCCCAACCGGTCCGACCCGGCGCCGCCTGGCGGGAGGAGGGTCCCCTCAGGACCCCCCTCCCAGCCTAGGTCATCCGTCACGCCGAGGCGGCCGCCCGCGACGCCTCGCGACCGGGCGACGACCTCGGGCCACCGCACGAGCGCGCGCTTCAGCACGCCGCTGAAGCTCGCGCTCCCTCCCCGCGGCCTCCTTCTGCAACATTACGTTCTCGCAGAAGGAGGCCACGGCCCTCCACTTCTCCTCGCTGCCGAGCATGGCGCGCACCATGCCCGGCAGCGAGACATCCCGCCCGACGACGCCGACCAGGACACGGCGCTCCCCCTCCCACGCGGGGCATACCTCCAGGGTATGATCCGCCGTGTCCTCCTCAGCGTCGCAGTGGCAGCAACGCGCCGTCGGCTCCTTCCCTATCCGGCACAGGTATCTTCCGAAGCTGCCATGCCCGGAAAACACCTGTGCCAGCCGGTAGGTGAGGCTGCCATGGCCTCTGTCCAGCCACTCCTTCAGGAGTGGCCGAACAGCCCCGACAGTCCGATGCCCCGCGGTTGGCAGCGCCAGCCGCTCCTGCCACGCGAGCAACACGGACTGCCGGGCCTGGCGCTTCAAATCGCCCCAAGCAGGTTCCTGCCCGCCCGGGACCGCCCCCACCCCCGCGCGACGGTCGACGCGGCGCCGGTACATCACCGCGTGCGACCGCGCGAGCAGGTCCATGGGCGGCATCCCCGCTAGAACCGTCGCCGCCCCATGTGACATGGTCCGATACCCGCGGACGACCCTGAGCGCCATGCGCCTCTGCACCCGACGCAGCATAGTCATGCTGCGCCGGGAGGCAGCCAGGTCGTCCGCCCAGACGGGGGCCCCGTATAGGGCCACCGACTGGACCATTGCCACATAGAGGCGACGAACTCGGCCGGCCGGGCCCCCCAGGTTGGGCAGGATCCGGCCCAGAGCCGCAACCATCCTTTCCAACCGGGGGACCAGGCAGCGGAAATGCTTCTCGAAACGCCAGTGGCTATCGAGGATCAGCCCTAGATACCTGATCTGGGGCTTCACCTCGATGTCAGCCCCACCCACCCGAATCAGAGGGGGTGGCGGATCCTGCCGAGGTGAATGAAACGCAATCACCTCGGTCTTATGGACCGCCACCGTCATCCCCATCCCCCTGATCCGGTCGACGACGCGTTGCGACCCCTCCTCCGCGCGACGCATGGCCCTCCCCCAGTGCGCCCCGACGGCCAGCACCAGTGTGTCATCCGCATAACACACCGTGCTGACGCCGTCGGGGAGGCCGGCCCGCAACACCGAGTCGTACGCGATGTTCCACAGGAGTGGCCCGAGGACCGACCCCTGCGGAACACCGCAGTACACCTCCCTCCGCATATCACCATCCCGGCCCGGATACTCGATCCACCTGCCGCGGAGATAATCCCCGACGACCGCCCTGAGACAAGGGGGGACTCGATGATATTCGAGCCCCCTCCTTATCCCTTCCCAGGGGAGGGTGTTAAAGGCATTGGCAATATCCAAGGATATTGCCAATGCCACCCCTCCCCGGAAGACGGCCGCCTCCGAGAGGGCCCTCACATGACCTATCGCGTCGATAGTCGATCGGCCCCCCCGGAAACCGAACTGGCAGTCGGCCAGACCGGGATGACCCCGCGACAGGTGCTCGACGAGGCGGGCAGCAATCACACGCTCGAAGAGCTTGCCCACCTCGTCGAGGAGACAAATGGGCCGGTATGCGGAGGGAGACTCCGCGGGCCGACCCTCCTTCCGGAGGAGGACCATCCTCGCCACCTTCCAACTGGGGGGGAATCGCCCGTCCCACAGGCAGCGGTCGAACAACCGCCTGAGGTCGGCCCCAAGGACACCCTGGGTCAAGACCCAAACCCGGCCGGGCACACCATCCGGACCCGGGGCCGTGTTACGAACCCCGAGCCGTCTGATGGCCGCTGCCAGCTCCTCCTGCGTGACCCCCAGCTCGGCCGTCCACTCCACTGGGACAGCCGCCGCCGCCGGAGGACGCGGTCCCCTCTCCCCAATTGGGAAGAGTGTATTGACCACGTCCTCCAGCAGCCGGGGGTCAAGACCCTCGGTGACGGGGGGCGCCCACGGGCGGAGCTTATTCAGCACCACCTTATATGGGCGCCCCCATGGATCGTCATCAAGGGTCTGGAGGAGCTCCTTCCATGCCTGGGTCTTGGCCCGTTTGATGGCGACCTGCAGAGCAACCCGCGCCACGCGGTATGCTCCATACAGGTCATCAGCTGCCCTCGCTCGCGCCACGCCGTCGCCTGTACGTTGACGACGGCGCGCGCGGGTGTACTGGCGTCGGGCGCGGACAGTCGCGACTCGCAACTCCGCGATCGCGTCCGACCACCAGTACACCGCCCGGCGAGGAGAAGCCCGCCCGACCCGAGGCATCGCCGCGTCGCAAATACCCGCGACCAATGCTCCGAGCCGGGCGACCTCCTCCTCTATGCTCGGCAACTCGGCCGCTCCCTGCGGCCAAGTTGCAGCGAGGGCAGCTGCCATCAGGGCGTCCTTGTCCAGGCGCCGAAGCGCCCAGCGGCGTGGTGGGGTGCCACGCAGGCGGCCGTGTCGGGATGCACTCGCGGCGGCAGAGACCTCCATCCGGATGTACCGGTGATCGGAGAGTGTCTCTGCCCCCGCGACCACGTGCCAACCCGACACCATGCGCACGGCGTTGGGGGTCGCGAATCCAACATCCACGATGGACCCCCCATATCGCCGCACGCATGTGTTCTCAGACCCCCGGTTCAATACCCGGAGGTCGAGCCCCGCCGCCCAATCGCCCAGGATCCCGCCGCGAACGGAGGTCCTGGGGGATCCCCAAGCCACCGACTTGGCATTAAAATCCCCCAGGACCAGCACCGGCCGGGCCGCGTAGCGCTGCACGCATGCCGCGACCTCGGCCAAGTACAGCTCGAACGCAGCGTGACCGCTACGGGGCGAAATGTAGCACCCCACCACAGCGACTCCCCCCCAGTCCACGGCGACGAATCCCCGACCGCGCTCCAACAAGGAGAACGGTGGGGACCCGTCGCCCCCTCCCCATACCGTCGCCACCAAGCCGTCCGCGTCGCCCACCCAATGAGGGTGATCAGGGACGCGGTACGGCTCGGCGGCGACCGCCAGGCCAACCCCCCACTCCGCGAGGACTTGGGACATCAAGTCCTGTGCCGCGCGGCAGTGGTTGAGGTTGGCCTGGAGGAGGAGGCGGGGCGGCATTAATTAATGGCCGCGCCAGCCTCCTCCCGGCCGTCCGTCCCCGTAGCACCGTCCACCTCCATGGAGGACGATGCCACCGCCCTCGGCACCGGAGCCGGTGCAGCCCGCCTCTTCCTCTCCTTCCGGGAGGGGGGGGAGCACTTCTTGCTCCCCACCCTGTGATCGGCTGGCCTCCCCATGTCCGCACACAGCGGGCAGTGGGGGGCCGCCGAGCACTGGCTCGCACGGTGCTCTTTGGCACCGCAGCGGTAACACTGACCGCTGCGGTCCACCGGCGAGGTGCACCACTGCCTCACGTGCCCCAATTCGAGGCAGCGGTGACACTGGAGCGGGCGCGGCGCGAGGATTTCCACTCGCGCCGAAACCCATCCCACCAACACCCTCCCGGATTCCGCCACCTTACGGGCGGCGGAGAGGGGGCACCGGGCCCACACCGACCCGAGGCCGGAGGGCGACCTGCGGATCTCTCCGATCCGCAGGTCCTCCACAGGACAGTCCCCCGCCCTCGCAAGGGCACGGGACACATCCTGTGCGCTGACCGAGTCGTCCAGCCCACAAACGCGCATCTCCGTGCGCTTCGTGGGCCGGGCGACCCGGACACCTCGCTCGCCCAGCAGCTCCCGGAGCCTCTGGGCGAGACGATCCGCCTTCGCGCCGCCTTCTGCACCGGGGATCTCCAGCAAGAGACCCCCGGTCACGGCCCTCTTCGCCCTCACGGAGGCGATGCCCAGCTCTTCCAGGGAGATATTCTCCCTGGCGAGCCGCATCGCCTCCGCGAGGGTCAGGTCGCCCCCCTGCGCAACGGTCAGTGCCACCGCTGCCGTTTTTGGGGGACGACCTGGTCGTGCCTTCCCGACCTTCGCGGCCTTTACCTTGGCCGCCGGCGGCGGAGGCGGAAGCTGCGGTTGCGAGGCCTTCCTCGCCGCCCGCTTCGCCTTCCGCCCCACCACCTCACTCCACGCCACCCCCCCTTGGGAGGGTGCTGTGGAGGACGCGACCACCGCGACCACGGGTACACCACCCCCCTTGAGGGTCGCGACCCGGGGCCCTGGTGCCGCAACGCTGGGCGGAGCCTTCACTCCGCCCTTCTTTGCCTTCCCCGACTGTACCGGAACAGGTCGGGGAGGCACCGCCTTCCTGCTGACCGCTCTTCCGGCGAGGAGCTCCTCCCGGAAGGCGGCCAGCTTGCCATCAATCATGTCCCCAATCCTCCTCAGAAGATCGTCTTCTGAGGAGGACGGGGACTTCTTCACGGGCGGAGTGCGGGTGGAGGGGCCCGCGGTGCCCCGCACCACTGCCGCCGCACCCCGTTTATTTACCTCCGCCGAGGGACGCGGCGGTGGAGGAGGAGGGAGGATGGGAGGGAGGGCCGCGCTGTTCCACAGCGCCTCTGCCCTCCTCCTCCCCTGTCGCTCCTCCTCCAACAGGAGCTGCAGACGGGCGTTCCGCCCTCTGAGCTCCCGCGCCGCCTCCCTCATTTCCTCCGCCGCGGCCTTCAGGGCCTCCGCGCCACCGCTTTTCTGCCCCTTAAAGGCGCAGGCAGCGGCGACTTTCTCCACCCGCCTCAGGGACGAGGAGATCCTCTCCGATATCTCCTCGGTCACCTCGTCCCTGAGGCAACTCAGCCTCACCGACGGGCTCATCGCCCCGCCCACCTCGACGACGGCCTGCCCCGTCCTCTTCCTCTTAGAGCCTATGTGGCTCGTGCTGGAGGAGAAGGACGAGACCGACGCCGTCTCGTCGTCCTCCTCCACCCTCCACGAAGCCGGACCTGGCGCTGAGTGGGGCGCGAGCGCCGCCACCCTAACCCCAACCCCGTCTCCGTCCTCCCCAACCGACAAAACCCGCCCCATCCCCATTTTATTTTCTGTGTCCATAATAGTCCCACGAGATGGTCGGAAATAAAGGTCCACCCGGGCAGAGCCGCCTTACCCGGGTAAGCCTAATACTCCGGGGGTTCGGCAGGTTCCCCGGAGGTGGTCGCTTGGGATTGGGCCTTTTCCCCCAACCATGCATCCCATCGCCGCGCACCGTAGCTTAGGATTGGAGGGCGATTTTATAGAGTCGCCATACTCGTGGCCCAGGCGGTTAAGCCAAGAACCCCGTTCCTCCTGCCGTCACGTACCATTCACAAAACCAATAGGGAATTGTGAATGGGTCGTTGTGACGACCAACAGGAGGCTTACGGTGTGTGTATGACTCGGGTACCCCGGGTTCGTTAAGCCCGTACTGCAGCTGAAAGGCTGGCAGCCATTCCGTGTTGCTCGCGTGGCAGGAGCGGCTGGCTCTGCCAACCGCGGGGCACCGGACTGTCGGGGCTGTTCGGCCACTCCTGAAGGAGTGGCTGGACAGAGGCCATGGCAGCCTCACCTACCGGCTGGCACAGGTATTTTCCGGGCATGGCAGCTTCGGAAGATACCTGTGCCGGATAGGGAAGGAGCCGACGGCGCGTTGCTGCCACTGCGACGCTGAGCAGGACACGGCGGATCATACCCTGGAGGTATGCCCCGCGTGGGAGGGGGAGCGCCGTGTCCTGGTCGGCGTCGTCGGGCGGGATGTCTCGCTGCCGGGCGTGGTGCGCGCCATGCTCGGCAGCGAGGAGAAGTGGAGGGCCGTGGCCTCCTTCTGCGAGAACGTAATGTTGCAGAAGGAGGCCGCGGGGAGGGAGCGCGAGCTTCAGCGGCGCGCTGAAGCTCGCGCTCGTGCGGTGGCCCGAGGTCGTCGCCCGGTCGCGAGGCGTCGCGGGCGGCCGCCTCGGTGTGGCGGATGACCTAGGCTGGGAGGGGGGTCCTGAGGGGACCCTCCTCCCGCCAGGCGGCGCCGGGTCGGACTGGTTGGGGGTAGGAGTGCCTCCCCCTACCGGTCCGACGCAAGGGGAGGCACCCTCGGCGGTCTGGTGCGGCCATGAACGCCCGGCCGCCGAGGGGTGGAAACGGGGTCGCGGGCGGTTGCGAGTTGGGGCTCGCAGCCGCCACTAAACGCGACCCCGGGACGGATAGCGGCGGGATGGAGTGGCCCCGTCCCGCCGCTATGAGGCAGTGTGTCTACTGGGGGGACCGGTCCCCCCGGGGGATGGGCGCGAAAGCGCGGGCACGGGGAGGATACCGGAAGAATGCTTCGAGCGATTCCCGGTATCCTCCCAAAGCGTGCCGAAGGGTCACCGTGGGGTTTTTAGTGGGTAGGTCCCGCGCCTGTCGTTGTACGGGCGCGGGGAATCCCACACACCCATCCCACCTCTCCCCAAGGAGGTGGGAGGGAGTCTTTCGAAGATTTTCCCCACGACAAAAAAAAAAAAAAAAAAAAAAAAAAAAAAAAAAAAGGCTGGCAGCCATCCCAGACCTAACTTGCGTTATCCTCTAAAATATTGATCGAAACCAGGTTTAATCGACTGTTTCAGTGTGGTCCCACATTACTACGTGATCCAATCCAGAAAAAGCCCAGGATCTAGCCATCAGGTATGAGAAATATGCGAAAGTATGAGTCTGATTAGGGCAAATCCTAGACCTATCCCAGACCTAACTTGCGTTATCCTCTAAAATATTGATCGAAACCAGGTTTAATCGACTGTTTCAGTGTGGTACCACATTACTATGTGATCCAAACCAGAAAATAACCCAGGATCTGTTCAAGGAGTATGTGAAGTGTGCGAAAGTATGAGTCTGATGAGGTCAAATCCCAGACCTATCCCAGACCTAACATGCGCTATCCTCTAAAATATTTATCAAGACCAGGTTTAATTGATTGTTTCAGTGTGGTCCCACATTACTACGTGATCCAATCCAGAAAAAGCCCAGGATCTAGCCATCAAGTATGAGTAATATGCGAAAGAATGAGCCTGATGGGAGTAAATCCCGGACCTAACCTAGACCTAACATGAATTATTCTCTAAAATATTGATCGAAACCAGGTTTAATTGACCGATTCAGTGTGGTACCACATTACTACGTGATTCAAACCAGAAAAAACCCAGGATCAGTCCAACAAGAATATGAAGAATGCGAATGTATGAGCTTGATGAGGGCAAATCCCAGACCTATCCCAGACCTAACTTGCGTTATCCTCTAAAATATTGATCGAAACCAGGTTTAATTGACCGTTTCAGTGTGGTACCACATTACTACGTGATCCAAACCAGAAAATAACCCAGGATCTGTTCAAGGAGTATGTGAAGTGTGCGAGAGTATGAGTCTGATGAGGTCAAATCCCAGACCTACCCCAGACCTAACTTGCGTTATCCTCTAAAATATTGATCGAAACCAGGTTTAATCGACTGTTTCAGTGTGGTACCACATTACTACGTGATCGAAACCAGTAAAAACCCAGGATCAGTTCAACAAGTACGTGAAAAACGCGAAAGTATGAGCCTGATTAGGGCGAATCCCAGACCTATCCCAGACCTAACATGCGTTATCCTCTAAAATATTGAGCGAAACCAGGTTTAATTGACTGTTTCAGCGTGGTACCACATTACTACGTGATACAATCCAGAAACAGCCCAGGATCTAGCCATGAAGTATGAGAAATATGTGAAAGAATGAGCCTGATGAGAGCATATCCCAGACCTAACCTTGACCTAACATGAATTATTCTGTAAAATATTGATCGAAACCAGGTTTAATTGACCGTTTCAGTGTGGTACCACATTACTACGTGATCCAAACCAGAAAAAACCCAGGATCCGTTCAACAAGTATGTGAAAAATGCGAAAGTATGAGTCCGATCAGTGAAAATCTCAGGCCTTACCTAGACCTAACATGCGTTGTCCTCTAAAATATTGATGGAAACCACGTTTCATTGACTGTTTCAGTGCGGTACCACTTTACTACGTGATCCAATCCAGAAATAGCCCAGGATCTAGCCATGAAGTATGAGAAATATGCGAAAGTAAGAGCCTGATGAGGGCAAATCCTAGACCTATCCCAGACCTAACTTGCGTTATCCTCTAAAATATTGATCGAAACCAGGTTTAATTGACTGTTTCAGCGTGGTACCATATTACTACGTGATACAATCCAGAAACAGCCCAGGATCTAGCCATGAAGTATGAGAAATATGCGAAAGTATGAGCCTGATGAGGGCAAATCCCAGGCCTAACCTAGACCTAACATGCGTTGTCCTCCAAAATATTGATCGAAACCTGGTTTAATCGACTGTTTCAGTGTGGTACCACATTACTATGTGATCCAAACCAGAAAATAACCCAGGATCTGTTCAACAAGTATGTGAAGAATGCGAAAGTATGAGTCTGATGAGTGAAAATCCCAGACCTAACCTAGACCTAACATGCGTTATCCTCAAAAATATTCATCGAAACCTGGTTTAATCGACTGTTTCAGTGTGGTACCACATTACTACGTGATCCAAACCAGAAAATAACCCAGGATCTGTTCAAGGAGTATGTGAAGTGTGCGAGAGTTTGAGTCTGATGAGGTCAAATCCCAGACCTATCCCAGACCTAACTTGCGTTATCCTCTAAAATATTGATCGAAACCAGGTTTAATCGACTGATTCAGTGTGGTACCACATTACTATGTGATCCAAACCAGAAAAAACCCAGGATCCGTTCAACAAGTATGTGAAGAATGCGAAAGTATGAGTCCGATGAGTGAAAATCCCAGGCCTAACCTAGACCTAACATGCGTTATCCTCTAAAATATTGATCGAAACCTGGTTTAATTGATTGTTTCAGTGTGGTCCCACATTACTACGTGATCCAATCCAGAAAAAGCCCAGGAAATAGCCATCAAGTATGAGTAATATGCGAAAGAATGAGCCTGATGAGAGTAAATCCCGGACCTAACCTAGACCTAACATGAATTATTCTCTAAAATATTGATCGAAACCAGGTTTAATCGACTCTTTCAGTGCGGTACCACATTACTACGTGATCCAAACCAGAAAAAACCCAGGATCAGTTCAACAAGTATGTGAAGAATGCGAAAGTATGAGTCTGATGAGTGAAATTCCCAGGGCTAACCTAGACCTAACATGCGTTATCCTCTAAAATATTGATCGAAACTAGGTTTAATCGACTGTTTCAGTGTGGTACCACATTACTATGTGATCCAAACCAGAAGATAACCCAGGATCTGTTCAACGAGTATGTGAAGTGTGCGAAAGTATGAGTCTGATGAGGTCAAATCCCAGACCTACCCCAGACCTAACTTGCGTTATCCTCTAAAATATCGATCGAAACCAGGTTTAATTGACCGTTTCAGTGTGGTACCACATTACTACGTGATCCAATCCAGAAAAAACCCAGGATCTGTTCAACGAGTATGTGAAGTGTGCGAAAGTATGAGTCTGATGAGGTCAAATCCCAGACCTACCCCAGACCTAACTTGCGTTATCCTCTAAAATATTGATCGAAACCAGGTTTAATCGACTGTTTCAGTGTGGTACCACATTACTACGTGATCGAAACCAGAAAAAGCCCAGGATCAGTTCAACAAGTACGTGAAAAACGCGAAAGTATGAGCCTCATTAGGGCGAATCCCAGACCTATCCCACACCTAACTTGCGTTATCCTCTAAAATATTGAGCGAAACCAGGTTTAATTGACTGTTTCAGCGTGGTATCGCATTACTACGTGATACAATCCAGAAACAGCCCAGGATCTAGCCATGAAGTATGAGAAATATGCGAAAGAATGAGCCTGATGAGAGCAAATCCCAGGCCTAACCTAGACCTAACATGCGTTATCCTCTAAAATATTGATCGAAACCAGGTTTAATTGACTGTTTCAGTGTGGTACCACATTACTACGTGATCCAAACCAGAAAAAACCCAGGATCCGTTCAACAAGTATGTGAAGAATGCGAAAGTATGAGTCTGATGAGTGAGAATCTCAGGGCTAACATAGACCTAACATGCGTTATCCTCTAAAATATTGATCGAAACCAGGTTTAATCGACTGTTTCAGTGTGGTACCACATTACTACGTGATCCAAACCAGAAAAAACCCAGGATCAGTTCAACAAGTATGTGAAGAATGCGAAAGTATGAGTCTGATGAGTGAAATTCCCAGGGCTAACCTAGACCTAACATGCGTTATCCTCTAAAATATTGATCGAAACCAGGTTTAATTGACCGTTTCAGTGTGGTACCACATTACTACGTGATCCAAATCAGAAAAAACCCAGGATCTGTTCAACGAGTATGTGAAGTGTGCGAAAGAATGAGCCTGATGAGAGCAAATCCCAGACCTAACCTAGACCTTATATGCGTTATCCTCTAAAATATTGATGGAAACCAGGTTTCATTGACTGTTTCAGTGTGGTACCACATTACTACGTGATCCAAACCAGAAAAAACCCAGGATCTGTTCAACAAGTATGTGAAAAACGCGAAACTGTGAGCCTGATGAGGGCAAATCTTAGACCTAACCCAGACCTAAGATGCGTTACCCTCTAAAATATTTATCCAGACCAGGTTTCATTGAATGTTTCAGTGTGGTACCACTTTACTACGTGATCCAATCCAGAAATAGCCCAGGATCTAGCCATGAAGTATGAGAAATATGCGTAAGTAAGAGCCTGATGAGGGCAAATCCTAGACCTATCCCAGACCTAACTTGCGTTATCCTCTAAAATATTGATCGAAACCAGGTTTAGTCGACTGTTTCAGTGTGGTACCACATTACTACGTGATCCAAACCAGAAAAAACCCAGGATCAGTTCAACAAGTATGTGAAGAATGCGAAAGAATGAGTCGGATGAGTGAGAATCCCAGGGCTAACATAGACCTAACATGCGTTATCCTCTAAAATATTGATCGAAACCAGGTTTAATCGACTGTTTCAGTGTGGTACCACATTACTACGTGATCCAAACCAGAAAAAACCGAGGATCAGTTCAACAAGTATGTGAAGAATGCGAAAGTATGAGCCTGATGAGTGAAATTCCCAGGGCTAACCTAGACCTAACATGCGTTATCCTCTAAAATATTGATCGAAACCAGGTTTAATCGACTGTTTCAGTGTGGTACCACATTACTATGTGATCCAAACCAGAAAATAACCCAGGATCTGTTTAACGAGTATGTGAAGTTTGCAATGAGTCTGATGAGGTCGAATCCCAGACCTATCCCAGACCTAACTTGCGTTATCCTCTAAAATATTGATCGAAACCAGGTTTAATTGACCGTTTCAGTGTGGTACCACATTACTACGTGATTCAAACCAGAAAAAACCCAGGATCAGTTCAACAAGTATGTGAAGAATACGAATGTATGAGCCTGATGAGGGCAAATCCCAGACCTATCCCAGACCTAACTTGCGTTATCCTCTAAAATATTGATCGAAACCAGGTTTAATTGACCGTTTCAGTGTGGTACCACATTACTACGTGATCCAAACCAGAAAAAACCCAGGATCTGTTGAACGAGTATGTGAAGTGTGCGAAAGTATGAGTCTGATGAGGGCAAATCCCAGACCTATCCCAGACCTAACATGCGCTATCCTCCAAAATATTTATCAAGACCAGGTTTAATTGATTGTTTCAGTGTGGTCCCACATTACTACGTGATCCAATCCAGAAAAAGCCCAGGATCTAGCCATCAAGTATGTGTATTATGCGAAAGGATGAGTCTGATGAGGTCAAATCCCAGACCTATCCCAGACCTAACTTGCGTTATCCTCTAAAATATTGATCGAAACCAGGTTTAATCGACTGTTTCAGTGTGGTACCACATTACTACGTGATCGAAACCAGAAAAAACCCAGGATCAGTTCAACAAGTACGTGAAAAACGCGAAAGTATGAGCCTGATCAGGGTTAATCCCAGACCTATCCCAGACCTAACTTGCGTTATCCTCTAAAATATTTATCGAAACCAGGATTAATTGACTGTTTCCGCGTGGTACCACATTACTACGTGAAACAATCCAGAAACAGCCCAGGATCTAGCCATGAAGTATGAGAAATATGCGAAAGTATGAGCCTGATGAGGGCAAATCCTAGATCTAACCCAAACCTAACATGCGTTATCCTCTAAAATATTTATCAAGACCAGGTTTAATTGAATGTTTCAGTGTGGTACCACATTACTACGTGATCCAATCCAGAAATAGCCCAGGATCTAGCCTTTAAGTATGAGTAATATACGAATGTATGAGCCTGATGAGGGCAAATCCCAGACCTATCCCAGACCTAACTTGCGTTATCCTCAAAAGTATTGATCGAAACCTAGTTTAATCGACTGTTTCAGTGTGGTACCACATTACTATGTGATCCAAACCAGAAAAAACCCAGGATCTGTTCAACGAGTATTGTGAAGTGTGCGAAAGTATGAGTCTGATGAGGTCAAATCCCAGACCTATCCCAGACCTAACTTGCGTTATCCTCTAAAATATTGATCGAAACCAGGTTTAATCGTCTGTTTCAGTGTGGTAACACATTACTACGTGATCGAAACCAGAAAAAACCCAGGATCAGTTCAACAAGTACGTGAAAAACGCGAAAGTATGAGCCTGATCAGGGTTAATCCCAGACCTATCCCAGACCTAACTTGCGTTATCCTCTAAAATATTTATCGAAACCAGGATTAATTGACTGTTTCAGCGTGGTACCACATTACTACGTGAAACAATCCAGAAACAGCCCAGGATCTAGCCATGAAGTATGAGAAATATGCGAAAGTATGAGCCTGATGAGGGCAAATCCTAGACCTAACCCAAACCTAACATGCGTTATCCTCTAAAATATTTATCAAGACCAGGTTTAATTGAATGTTTCAGTGTGGTACCACATTACTACGTGATCCAATCCAGAAATAGCCCAGGATCTAGCCTTGAAGTATGAGAAATATGCGAAAGTATGAGCCTGACGAGAGCAAATCCTAGACCTAACCCAGACCTAACATGCGTTATCCTCAAAAGTATTGATCGAAACCTAGTTTAATCGACTGTTTCAGTGTGGTACCACATTACTATGTGATCCAAACCAGAAAATAACCCAGGATCTGTTCAACGAGTATGTGAAGTGTGCGAAAGTATGAGTCTGATGAGGGCAAATCCCAGACCTATCCCAGACCTAACATGCGCTATCCTCCAAAATATTTATCAAAACCAGGTTTAATTGATTGTTTCAGTGTGGTCCCACATTACTACGTGATCCAATCCAGAAAAAGCCCAGGATCTAGCCATCAAGTATGAGTAATATGCGAAAGAATGAGCCTGATGAGAGTAAATCCCGGACCTAAACTAGACCTAACATGAATTATTCTCTAAAATATTGATCGAAACCAGGTTTAATTGACTGTTTCAGTGTGGTCCCACATTACTACGTGATCCAAACCAGAAAAAACCCAGGATCCGTTCAACAAGTATGTGAAGAATGCGAAAGTATGAGTCTGATGAGGTCAAATCCCAGACCTATCCCAGACCTAACTTGCGTTATCCTCTAAAATATTGATCGAAACCTGGTTTGATCGACTGTTTCAGTGTGGTACCACATTACTATGTGATCCAAACCAGAAAATAACCCAGGGTCTGTTCAACGAGTATGTGAAGTGTGCGAAAGTATGAGTCTGATGAGGTCAAATCCCAGACCTATCCCAGACCTAACTTGCGTTATCCTCTAAAATATTGATCGAAACCAGGTTTAATTGACCGTTTCAGTGTGGTACCACATTACTACGTGATCCAAACCAGAAAAAACCCAGGATCAGTTCAACAAGTATGTGAAGAATGCGAAAGTATGAGCCTGATGAAGGCAAATCCCAGACCTATTCCAGGCCTAACTTGCGTTATCCTCTAAAATATTGATCGAAACCAGGTTTAATTGACCGTTTCGGTGTGGTGCCTCATTACTACGTGATCCAAACCAGAAAAAACCCAGGATCCGTCCAACAAGTATGTGAAGAATGCGAAAGTATGAGACTGATGAGTGAAAATCCCAGGCCTTACCTAGACCTAACTTGCGTTGTCCTCTATAATATTGATCGAATCCTGGTTTAATCAACAGTTTCAGTGTGGTACCACATTACTATGTGATCCAAACCAGAAAATAACCCAGGATCTGTTCAACGAGTATGTGAAGTGTGCGAAAGTATGAGTCTGATGAGGTCAAATCCCAGAACTATCCCAGACCTAACTTGCGTTATCCTCTAAAATATTGATCGAAACCAGGTTTAATTGACCGTTTCAGTGTGGTACCACATTACTACGTGATTCAAACCAGAAAAAACCCAGGATCAGTTCAACAAGTATGTGAAGAATGCGAATGTATGAGCCTGATGAGGGCAAATCCCAGACCTATCCCAGACCTAACTTGCGTTATCCTCTAAAATATTGATCGAAACCAGGTTTAATTGACCGTTTCAGTGTGGTACCACATTACTACGTGATCCAAACCAGAAAAAACCCAGGATCTGTTCATCGAGTATGTGAAGTGTGCGAAAGTATGAGTCTGATGAGGTCAAATCCCAGACCTATCCCAGACCTAACTTGCGTTATCCTCTAAAATATTGATCGAAACCAGGTTTAATCGACTGTTTCAGTGTGGTACCACATTACTACGTGATCGAAACCAGAAAAAACCCAGGATCAGTTCAACAAGTACGTGAAAAACGCGAAAGTATGAGCCTGATCAGGGTTAATCCCAGACCTATCCCAGACCTAACTTGCGTTATCCTCTAAAATATTTATCGAAACCAGGATTAATTGACTGTTTCAGCGTGGTACCACATTACTACGTGAAACAATCCAGAAACAGCCCAGGATCTAGCCATGAAGTATGAGAAATATGCGAAAGTATGAGCCTGATGAGGGCAAATCCTAGACCTAACCCAAACCTAACATGCGTTATCCTCTAAAATATTTATCAAGACCAGGTTTAATTGAATGTTTCAGTGTGGTACCACATTACTACGTGATCCAATCCAGAAATAGCCCAGGATCTAGCCTTGAAGTATGAGAAATATGCGAAAGTATGAGCCTGACGAGAGCAAATCCTAGACCTAACCCAGACCTAACATGCGTTATCCTCAAAAGTATTGATCGAAACCTAGTTTAATCGACTGTTTCAGTGTGGTACCACATTACTATGTGATCCAAACCAGAAAATAACCCAGGATCTGTTCAACGAGTATGTGAAGTGTGCGAAAGTATGAGTCTGATGAGGGCAAATCCCAGACCTATCCCAGACCTAACATGCGCTATCCTCCAAAATATTTATCAAGACCAGGTTTAATTGATTGTTTCAGTGTGGTCCCACATTACTACGTGATCCAATCCAGAAAAAGCCCAGGATCTAGCCATCAAGTATGAGTAATATGCGAAAGAATGAGCCTGATGAGAGTAAATCCCGGACCTAAACTAGACCTAACATGAATTATTCTCTAAAATATTGATCGAAACCAGGTTTAATTGACTGTTTCAGTGTGGTCCCACATTACTACGTGATCCAAACCAGAAAAAACCCAGGATCCGTTCAACAAGTATGTGAAGAATGCGAAAGTATGAGTCTGATGAGGTCAAATCCCAGACCTATCCCAGACCTAACTTGCGTTATCCTCTAAAATATTGATCGAAACCTGGTTTGATCGACTGTTTCAGTGTGGTACCACATTACTATGTGATCCAAACCAGAAAATAACCCAGGGTCTGTTCAACGAGTATGTGAAGTGTGCGAAAGTATGAGTCTGATGAGGTCAAATCCCAGACCTATCCCAGACCTAACTTGCGTTATCCTCTAAAATATTGATCGAAACCAGGTTTAATTGACCGTTTCAGTGTGGTACCACATTACTACGTGATCCAAACCAGAAAAAACCCAGGATCAGTTCAACAAGTATGTGAAGAATGCGAAAGTATGAGCCTGATGAGGGCAAATCCCAGACCTATTCCAGGCCTAACTTGCGTTATCCTCTAAAATATTGATCGAAACCAGGTTTAATTGACCGTTTCGGTGTGGTGCCTCATTACTACGTGATCCAAACCAGAAAAAACCCAGGATCCGTCCAACAAGTATGTGAAGATAGCGAAAGAATGAGTCTGATGAGTGAAAATCCCAGGCCTAACCTAGACCTAACATGCGTTATCCTCTAAAATATTGATCGCAACCAGGTGTAATTGATTGTTCCAGTGTGGTCCAACATTACTACGTGATCCAATCCAGAGAAAGGCCAGGATCTAGCCATCAAGTATGTGTAATATGCGAAAGAATGAGCCTGATGAGTGAAAATCCCAGGCCTAACCTAGACCTAACTTGCGTTATCCTCAAAAATATTGATCGAATCCTGGTTTAATCAACAGTTTCAGTGTGGTACCACATTACTATGTGATCCAAACCAGAAAATAACCCAGGATCTGTTCAACGAGTATGTGAAGTGTGCGAAAGTATGAGTCTGATGAGGTCAAATCCCAGACCTATCCCAGACCTAACTTGCGTTATCCTCTAAAATATTGATCGAAACCAGGTTTAATTGACCGTTTCAGTGTGGTACCACATTACTACGTGATTCAAACCAGAAAAAACCCAGGATCAGTTCAACAAGTATGTGAAGAATGCGAATGTATGAGCCTGATGAGGGCAAATCCCAGACCTATCCCAGACCTAACTTGCGTTATCCTCTAAAATATTGATCGAAACCAGGTTTAATTGACCGTTTCAGTGTGGTACCACATTACTACGTGATCCAAACCAGAAAAAACCCAGGATCTGTTCATCGAGTATGTGAAGTGTGCGAAAGTATGAGTCTGATGAGGTCAAATCCCAGACCTATCCCAGACCTAACTTGCGTTATCCTCTAAAATATTGATCGAAACCAGGTTTAATCGACTGTTTCAGTGTGGTACCACATTACTACGTGATCGAAACCAGAAAAAACCCAGGATCAGTTCAACAAGTACGTGAAAAACGCGAAAGTATGAGCCTGATCAGGGTTAATCCCAGACCTATCCCAGACCTAACTTGCGTTATCCTCTAAAATATTTATCGAAACCAGGATTAATTGACTGTTTCAGCGTGGTACCACATTACTACGTGAAACAATCCAGAAACAGCCCAGGATCTAGCCATGAAGTATGAGAAATATGCGAAAGTATGAGCCTGATGAGGGCAAATCCTAGACCTAACCCAAACCTAACATGCGTTATCCTCTAAAATATTTATCAAGACCAGGTTTAATTGAATGTTTCAGTGTGGTACCACATTACTACGTGATCCAATCCAGAAATAGCCCAGGATCTAGCCTTGAAGTATGAGAAATATGCGAAAGTATGAGCCTGACGAGAGCAAATCCTAGACCTAACCCAGACCTAACATGCGTTATCCTCAAAAGTATTGATCGAAACCTGGTTTAATCGACTGTTTCAGTGTGGTACCACATTACTATGTGATCCAAACCAGAAAATAACCCAGGATCTGTTCCACGAGTATGAGAAGTGTGCGAAAGTATGAGTCTGATGAGGGCAAATCCCAGACCTATCCCAGACCTAACATGCGCTATCCTCCAAAATATTTATCAAGACCAGGTTTAATCGACTGTTTCAGTGTGGTACCACATTACTACGTGATCCAAACCAGAAAAAACCCAGGATCTAGCTATCAAGTATGAGTAATATGCGAAAGAATGAGCCTGATGAGAGTAAATCCCGGACCTAAACTAGACCTAACATGAATTGTTCTCTAAAATATTGATCGAAACCGGGTTTAATTGACTGTTTCAGTGTGGTTCCACATTACTACGTGATCCAAACCAGAAAAAACCCAGGATCCGTTCAACAAGTATGTGAAGAATGCGAAAGTATGAGTCTGATGAGGTCAAATCCCAGACCTATCCCAGACCTAACTTGCGTTATCCTCTAAAATATTGATCGAAACCTGGTTTAATCGACAGTTTCAGTGTGGTACCACATTACTATGTGATCCAAACCAGAAAATAACCCAGGATCTGTTCAACGAGTATGTGAAGTGTGCGAAAGTATGAGTCTGATGAGGTCAAATCCCAGACCTATCCCAGACCTAACTTGCGTTATCCTCTAAAATATTGATCGAAACCAGGTTTAATTGACCGTTTCAGTGTGGTACCACATTACTACGTGATCCAAACCAGAAAAAACTCAGGATCAGTTCAACAAGTATGTGAAGAATGCGAAAGTATGAGCCTGATGAGGGCAAATCCCAGACCTATCCCAGGCCTAACTTGCGTTATCCTCTAAAATATTGATCGAAACCAGGATTAATTGACCGTTTCGGTGTGGTACCTCATTACTACGTGATCCAAACCAGAAAAAACCCAGGATCCGTTCAACAAGTATGTGAAGAATGCGAAAGAATGAGTCTGATGAGTGAAAATCCCAGACCTATCCCAGACCTAACTTGCGTTATCCTCCAAAATATTTATCGAAACCAGGATTAATTGACTGTTTCAGCGTGGTACCACATTACTACGTGATACAATCCAGAAACAGCCCAGGATCTAGCCATGAAGTATGAGAAATATGCGAAAGTACGAGCCTGATGAGGGCAAATCCTAGACCTAACCCAAACCTAACATGCGTTATCCTCTAAAATATTTATCAAGACCAGGTTTAATTGAATGTTTCAGTGTGGTACCACATTACTACGTGATCCAATCCAGAAATAGCCCAGGTTCTAGCCATGAAGTATGAGAAATATGCGAAAGTATGAGCCTGACGAGAGCAAATCCTAGACCTAACCCAGACCTAACATGCGTTATCCTCAAAAGTATTGATCGAAACCTGGTTTAATCGACTGTTTAAGTGTGGTACCACATTACTATGTGATCCAAACCAGAAAATAACCCAGGATCTGTTCAACGAGTATGTGAAGTGTGCGAAAGTATGAGTCTGATGAGGGCAAATCCCAGACCTATCCCAGACCTAACATGCGCTATCCTCCAAAATATTTATCAAGACCAGGTTTAATTGATTGTTTCAGTGTGGTCCCACATTACTACGTGATCCAATCCAGAAAAAGCCCAGGATCTAGCCATCAAGTATGAGTAATATGCGAAAGAATGAGCCTGATGGGAGTAAATCCCGGACCTGAACTAGACCTAACATGAATTATTCTCTAAAATATTGATCGAAACCAGGTTTAATTGACAGTTTCAGTGTGATCCCACATTACTACGTGATCCAAACCAGAAAAAACCCAGGATCCGTTCAACAAGTATGTGAAGAATGCGAAAGTATGAGTCTGATGAGGTCAAATCCCAGACCTATCCCAGACCTAACTTGCGTTATCCTCTAAAATATTGATCGAAACCTGGTTTAATCGACTGTTTCAGTGTGGTACCACATTACTATGTGATCCAAACCAGAAAATAACCCAGGATCTGTTCAACGAGTATGTGAAGTGTGCGAAAGTATGAGTCTGATGAGGTCAAATCCCAGACCTATCCCAGACCTAACTTGCATTATCCTCTAAAATATTGATCGAAACCAGGTTTAATTGACTGTTTCAGCGTGGTACCACATTACTACGTGATACAATCCAGAAACAGCCCAGGATCTAGCCATGAAGTATGAGAAATATGCGCAAGTATGAGCCTGATGAGTGCAAATCCTAGACCTAACCCAAACCTAACATGCGTTATGCTCTAAAATATTTATCAAGACCAGTTTTAATTGAATGTTTCAGTGTGGTACCACATTACTACGTGATCCAAGCCAGAAAAAACCCAGGATCTGTTCAACAAGTATGTGAAGAATGCGAAAGTATGAGTCTGATGAGTGAAAATCCCAGACCTATCCCAGACCTAACTTGCGTTATCCTCTAAAATATTGATCGAAACCAGGTTTAATTGACTGTTTCAGCGTGGTACCACATTACTACGTGATACAATCCAGAAACAGCCCAGGATCTAGCCATCAAGTATGAGTAATATGCGAAAGTATGAGCCTGACGAGAGCAAATCCTAGACCTAACCCAGACCTAACATGCGTTATCCTCAATAGTATTGATCGAAACCTGGTTTAATCGACTGTTTAAGTGTGGTACCACATTACTATGTGATCCAAACCAGAAAATAACCCATGATCTGTTCAACGTGTATGTGAAGTGTGCGAAAGTATGAGTCTGATGAGGGCAAAACCCAGACCTATCCCAGACCTAACATGCGCTATCCTCCAAAATATTTATCAAGACCAGGTTTAATTGATTGTTTCAGTGTGGTACCACTTTACTACGTGATCCAAAGCAAAGAAAACCCTCGATCAGGTCAACATGCATGTTAAAACTGCGAGAGTATGACCCTGATGAGGGCAAATCACAGACGTAACCCAGACCTAACATGCGTTATCCTCTAAAATAATTATCAAGACCAGTTTTAATTGAATGTTTCAGTGTGGTACCACATTACTACGTGATCCAAGCCAGAAAAAACCCAGGATCTGTTCAGCAAGTATGTGAAGAATGCGAAAGTATGAGTCTGATGAGTGAAAATCCCAGACCTATCCCAGACCTAACTTGCGTTATCCTCTAAAATATTGATCGAAACCAGGTTTAATTGACCGTTTCAGTGTGGTACCACATTACTACGTGATCCAAACCAGAAAAAACTCAGGATCAGTTCAACAAGTATGTGAAGAATGCGAAAGTATGAGCCTGATGAGGGCAAATCCCAGACCTATCCCAGGCCTAACTTGCGTTATCCTCTAAAATATTGATCGAAACCGGGTTTAATTGACCGTTTCGGTGTGGTACCTCATTACTACGTGATCCAAACCAGAAAAAACCCAGGATCCGTTCAACAAGTATGTGAAGAATGCGAAAGAATGAGTCTGATGAGTGAAAATCCCAGGCCTAACCTAGACCTAACATGCGTTATCCTCTAAAATATTGATCGCAACCAGGTTTAATTGATTGTTTCAGTGTGGTCCCACATTACTACGTGATCCAATCCAGAAAAAGCCCTGGATCTAGCCATCAAGTATGTGTAATATGCGAAAGAATGAGCCTGATGAGTGAAAATCCCAGGCCTAACCTAGACCTAACATGCGTTATCCTCAAAAATATTGATCGAAACCTGGTTTAATCGACAGTTTCAGTGTGGTACCACATTACTATGTGATCCAAACAAGAAAATAACCCAGTATCTGTTCAACGAGTATGTGAAGGGTGCGAAAGTATGTGTCTGATGAGGTCAAATCCCAGACCTATCCCAGACCTAACTTGCGTTATCCTCTAAAATATTGATCGAAACCAGGTCTAATCGACTGTTTCAGTGAGGTACCACATTACTACGTGATCGAAACCAGAAAAAACCCAGGATCAGTTCAACAAGTACGTGAAAAATGCGAAAGTATGAGCCTGATGAGGGCGAATCCCAGACCTATCCCAGACCTAGCTTGCGTTATCCTCTAAAATATTTATCGAAACCAGGATTAATTGACTGTTTCAGCGTGGTACCACATTACTACGTGATACAATCCAGAAACAGCCCAGGATCTAGCCATGAAGTATGAGAAATATGCGAAAGTATGAGCCTGATGAGGGCAAATCCTAGACCTAACCCAAACCTAACATGCGTTATCCTCTAAAATATTTATCAAGACCAGGTTTAATTGAATGTTTCAGTGTGGTACCACATTACTACGTGATCCAATCCAGAAATAGCCCAGGTTCTAGCCATGAAGTATGAGAAATATGCGAAAGTATGAGCCTGACGAGAGCAAATCCTAGACCTAACCCAGACCTAACATGCGTTATCCTCAAAAGTATTGATCGAAACCTGGTTTAATCGACTGTTTAAGTGTGGTACCACATTACTATGTGATCCAAACCAGAAAATAACCCAGGATCTGTTCAACGAGTATGTGAAGTGTGCGAAAGTATGAGTCTGATGAGGGCAAATCCCAGACCTATACCAGACCTAACATGCGCTATCCTCCAAAATATTTATCAAGACCAGGTTTAATTGATTGTTTCAGTGTGGTCCCACATTCCTACGTGATCCAATCCAGAAAAAGCCCAGGATCTAGCCATCAAGTATGAGTAATATGCGAAAGAATGAGCCTGATGAGAGCTAATCCCAGACCTAACCTTGACCTAACATGAATTATTCTCTAAAATATTGATCGAAACCAGGTTTAATTGACTGTTTCAGTGTGGTCCCACATTACTTCGTGATCCAAACCAGAAAAAACCCAGGATCCGTTCAACAAGTATGTGAAGAATGCGAAAGTATGAGACTGATGAGTGAAAATCCCAGGCCTAACCTAGACCTAACATGCGCTATCCTCAAAAATATTGTTCGAAACTAGGTTTAATCGACTGTTTCAGTGTGGTACCACATTACTATGTGATCCAAACCAGAAAATAACCCAGGATCTGTTCAACGAGTATGTGAAGTGTGCGAAAGTATGAGTCAGATGAGGTCAAATCCCAGACCAATCCCAGACTTAACTTGCGTTATCCTCTAAAATATTGATCGAAACCAGGTTTAATTGACCGTTTCGGTGTGGTACCTCATTACTACGTGATCCAAACCAGAAAAAACCCAGGATCCGTTCAACAAGTATGTGAAGAATGCGAAAGAATGAGTCTGATGAGTGAAAATCCCAGGCCTAACCTAGACCTAACATGCGTTATCCTCTAAAATATTGATCGCAACCAGGTTTAATTGATTGTTTCAGTGTGGTCCCACATTACTACGTGATCCAATCCAGAAAAAGCCCAGGATCTAGCCATCAAGTATGTGTAATATGCGAAAGAATGAGCCTGATGAGTGAAAATCCCAGGCCTAACCTAGACCTAACATGCGTTATCCTCAAAAATATTGATCGAAACCTGGTTTAATCGACAGTTTCAGTGTGGTACTACATTACTATGTGATCCAAACAAGAAAATAACCCAGTATCTGTTCAACGAGTATGTGAAGGGTGCGAAAGTATGTGTTTGATGAGGTCAAATCCCAGACCTATCCCAGACCTAACTTGCGTTATCTTCTAAAATATTGATCGAAACCAGGTCTAATCGACTGTTTCAGTGAGGTACCACATTACTACGTGATCGAAACCAGAAAAAACCCAGGATCAGTTCAACAAGTACGTGAAAAACGCGAAAGTATGAGCCTGATGAGGGCGAATCCCAGACCTATCCCAGACCTAGCTTGCGTTATCCTCTAAAATATTTATCGAAACCAGGATTAATTGACTGTTTCAGCGTGGTACCACATTACTACGTGATACAATCCAGAAACAGCCCAGGATCTAGCCATGAAGTATGAGAAATATGCGAAAGTATGAGCCTGATGAGGGCAAATCCTAGACCTAACCCAAACCTAACATGCGTTATCCTCTAAAATATTTATCAAGACCAGGTTTAATTGAATGTTTCAGTGTGGTACCACATTACTACGTGATCCAATCCAGAAATAGCCCAGGTTCTAGCCATGAAGTATGAGAAATATGCGAAAGTATGAGCCTGACGAGAGCAAATCCTAGACCTAACCCAGACCTAACATGCGTTATCCTCAAAAGTATTGATCGAAACCTGGTTTAATCGACTGTTTAAGTGTGGTACCACATTACTATGTGATCCAAACCAGAAAATAACCCAGGATCTGTTCAACGAGTATGTGAAGTGTGCGAAAGTATGAGTCTGATGAGGGCAAATCCCAGACCTATCCCAGACCTAACATGCGCTATCCTCCAAAATATTTATCAAGACCAGGTTTAATTGATTGTTTCAGTGTGGTCCCACATTACTACGTGATCCAATCCAGAAAAAGCCCAGGATCTAGCCATCAAGTATGAGTAATATGCGAAAGAATGAGCCTGATGGGAGTAAATCCCGGACCTAAACTAGACCTAACATGAATTATTCTCTAAAATATTGATCGAAACCAGGTTTAATTGACTGTTTCAGTGTGATCCCACATTACTACGTGATCCAAACCAGAAAAAACCCAGGATCCGTTCAACAAGTATGTGAAGAATGCGAAAGTATGAGTCCTGATGAGGTCAAATCCCAGACCTATCCCAGACCTAACTTGCGTTATCCTCTAAAATATTGATCGAAACCAGGTTTAATTGACTGTTTCAGCGTGGTACCACATTACTACGTGATACAATCCAGAAACAGCCCAGGATCTAGCCATGAAGTATGAGAAATATGCGCAAGTATGAGCCTGATGAGGGCAAATCCTAGACCTAACCCAAACCTAACATGCGTTATGCTCTAAAATATTTATCAAGACCAGGTTTAATTGATTGTTTCAGTGTGGTACCACTTTACTACGTGATCCAAAGCAAAGAAAACCCTCGATCAGGTCAACATGCATGTTAAAACTGCGAGAGTATGACCCTGATGAGGGCAAATCACAGACGTAACCCAGACCTAACATGCGTTATCCTCTAAAATATTTATCAAGACCAGTTTTAATTGAATGTTTCAGTGTGGTACCACATTACTACGTGATCCAAGCCAGAAAAAACCCAGGATCTGTTCAACAAGTATGTGAAGAATGCGAAAGTATGAGTCTGATGAGTGAAAATCCCAGACCTAACCTAGACCTAACATGCGTTATCCTCTAAAATATTGATCCAAACCAGGTTTAAAGGACTGGTTCAGTGTGGTACCACACAACTACGTGATCCAAACCAGAAAAAACCCAGGATCCGTTCAACAAGTATGTGAAAAACGCGAAAGTATGAGCCTGATGAGGGCAAATCCCAGACATATCCCAGACCTAACTTGTGTTGTCCTCTAAGATATTGATGGAAACCAGGTTTAATTGACCGTTTCGGTGTGGTACCTCATTACTACGTGATCCAAACCAGAAAATAACCCAGGATCTGTTCAACGAGTATGTGAAGTGTGCGAAAGTATGAGTCTGATGAGGTCAAATCCCAGACCTATCCCAGACCTAACTTGCGTTATCCTCTAAAATATTGATCGAAACCAGGTTTAATTGACCGTTTCAGTGTGGTACCACATTACTACGTGATCCAAACCAGAAAAAACTCAGGATCAGTTCAACAAGTATGTGAAGAATGCGAAAGTATGAGCCTGATGAGGGCAAATCCCAGACCTATCCCAGGCCTAACTTGCGTTATCCTCTAAAATATTGATCGAAACCGGGTTTAATTGACCGTTTCGGTGTGGTACCTCATTACTACGTGATCCAAACCAGAAAAAACCCAGGATCCGTTCAACAAGTATGTGAAGAATGCGAAAGAATGAGTCTGATGAGTGAAAATCCCAGGCCTAACCTAGACCTAACATGCGTTATCCTCTAAAATATTGATCGCAACCAGGTTTAATTGATTGTTTCAGTGTGGTCCCACATTACTACGTGATCCAATCCAGAAAAAGCCCAGGATCTAGCCATCAAGTATGTGTAATATGCGAAAGAATGAGCCTGATGAGTGAAAATCCCAGGCCTAACCTAGACCTAACATGCGTTATCCTCAAAAATATTGATCGAAACCTGGTTTAATCGACAGTTTCAGTGTGGTACCACATTACTATGTGATCCAAACAAGAAAATAACCCAGTATCTGTTCAACGAGTATGTGAAGGGTGCGAAAGTATGTGTCTGATGAGGTCAAATCCCAGACCTATCCCAGACCTAACTTGCGTTATCCTCTAAAATATTGATCGAAACCAGGTCTAATCGACTGTTTCAGTGAGGTACCACATTACTACGTGATCGAAACCAGAAAAAACCCAGGATCAGTTCAAGAAGTACGTGAAAAATGCGAAAGTATGAGCCTGATGAGGGCGAATCCCAGACCTATCCCAGACCTAGCTTGCGTTATCCTCTAAAATATTTATCGAAACCAGGATTAATTGACTGTTTCAGCGTGGTACCACATTACTACGTGATACAATCCAGAAACAGCCCAGGATCTAGCCATGAAGTATGAGAAATATGCGAAAGTATGAGCCTGATGAGGGCAAATCCTAGACCTAACCCAAACCTAACATGCGTTATCCTCTAAAATATTTATCAAGACCAGGTTTAATTGATTGTTTCAGTGTGGTCCCACATTACTACGTGATCCAATCCAGAAAAAGCCCAGGATCTAGCCATCAAGTATGAGTAATATGCGAAAGAATGAGCCTGATGGGAGTAAATCCCGGACCTAAACTAGACCTAACATGAATTATTCTCTAAAATATTGATCGAAACCAGGTTTAATTGACTGTTTCAGTGTGATCCCACATTACTACGTGATCCAAACCAGAAAAAACCCAGGATCCGTTCAACAAGTATGTGAAGAATGCGAAAGTATGAGTCCTGATGAGGTCAAATCCCAGACCTATCCCAGACCTAACTTGCGTTATCCTCTAAAATATTGATCGAAACCTGGTTTAATCGACTGTTTCAGTGTGGTACCACATTACTATGTGATCCAAACCAGAAAATAACCCAGGATCTGTTCAACGAGTATGTGAAGTGTGCGAAAGTATGAGTCTGATGAGGTCAAATCCCAGACCTATCCCAGACCTAACATGCGTTATCCTCTAAAATATTTATCAAGACCAGGTTTAATTGAATGTTTCAGTGTGGTACCACATTACTACGTGATCCAATCCAGAAATAGCCCAGGTTCTAGCCATGAAGTATGAGAAATATGCGAAAGTATGAGCCTGACGAGAGCAAATCCTAGACCTAACCCAGACCTAACATGCGTTATCCTCAAAAGTATTGATCGAAACCTGGTTTAATCGACTGTTTAAGTGTGGTACCACATTACTATGTGATCCAAACCAGAAAATAACCCAGGATCTGTTCAACGAGTATGTGAAGTGTGCGAAAGTATGAGTCTGATGAGGGCAAATCCCAGACCTATCCCAGACCTAACATGCGCTATCCTCCAAAATATTTATCAAGACCAGGTTTAATTGATTGTTTCAGTGTGGTCCCACATTACTACGTGATCCAATCCAGAAAAAGCCCAGGATCTATCCATCAAGTATGAGTAATATGCGAAAGAATGAGCCTGATGGGAGTAAATCCCGGACCTAAACTAGACCTAACATGAATTATTCTCTAAAATATTGATCGAAACCAGGTTTAATTGACTGTTTCAGTGTGATCCCACATTACTACGTGATCCAAACCAGAAAAAACCCAGGATCCGTTCAACAAGTATGTGAAGAATGCGAAAGTATGAGTCCTGATGAGGTCAAATCCCAGACTTATCCCAGACCTAACTTGCGTTATCCTCTAAAATATTGATCGAAACCTGGTTTAATCGACTGTTTCAGTGTGGTACCACATTACTATGTGATCCAAACCAGAAAATAACCCAGGATCTGTTCAACGAGTATGTGAAGTGTGCGAAAGTATGAGTCTGATGAGGTCAAATCCCAGACCTATCCCAGACCTAACTTGCGTTATCCTCTAAAATATTGATCGAAACCAGGTTTAATTGACTGTTTCAGCGTGGTACCACATTACTACGTGATACAATCCAGAAACAGCCCAGGATCTAGCCATGAAGTATGAGAAATATGCGCAAGTATGAGCCTGATGAGGGCAAATCCTAGACCTAACCCAAACCTAACATGCGTTATGCTCTAAAATATTTATCAAGACCAGGTTTAATTGATTGTTTCAGTGTGGTACCACTTTACTACGTGATCCAAAGCAAAGAAAACCCTCGATCAGGTCAACATGCATGTTAAAACTGCGAGAGTATGACCCTGATGAGGGCAAATCACAGACGTAACCCAGACCTAACATGCGTTATCCTCTAAAATATTTATCAAGACCAGTTTTAATTGAATGTTTCAGTGTGGTACCACATTACTACGTGATCCAAGCCAGAAAAAACCCAGGATCTGTTCAACAAGTATGTGAAGAATGCGAAAGTATGAGTCTGATGAGTGAAAATCCCAGACCTAACCTAGACCTAACATGCGTTATCCTCTAAAATATTGATCCAAACCAGGTTTAAAGGACTGTTTCAGTGTGGTACCACACAACTACGTGATCCAAACCAGAAAAAACCCAGGATCCGTTCAACAAGTATGTGAAAAACGCGAAAGTATGAGCCTGATGAGGGCAAATCCCAGACCAATCCCAGACTTAACTTGCGTTATCCTCTAAAATATTGATCGAAACCAGGTTTCATCGACTGTTTCAGTGTGGTACCACATTACTACGTGATCCAAGCCAGAAAAAACCCAGGATCTGTTCAACAAGTATGAGAAATATGCGCAAGTATGAGCCTGATGAGGGCAAATCCTAGACCTAACCCAAACCTAACATGCGTTATGCTCTAAAATATTTATCAAGACCAGGTTTAATTGAATGTTTCAGTGTGGTACCACATTACTACGTGAACCAAACCAGAAAAAACCCTGTATCTGTTCAACAAGTATGTGAAGTGTGCGAAAGTATGAGTCTGATGAGGGCAAATCTCAGACCTATCCCAGACCTAACATGCGTTATCCTCTAAAATATTTATCAAGACCAGGTTTAATTGATTGTTTCTGTGTGGTCCCACATTATTACGTGATCCAAACCAGAAAAAACCCAGGATCCGTTCTACAAGTATGTGAAGAATGCGAAAGTATGAGTCTGATGAGTGAAAATCCCTGACCTAACCTAGACCTAACATGCGTTATCCTCTAAAATGTTGATCCAAACCAGGTTTAATGGACTGTTTCAGTGTGGTACCACACTACTACGTGATCCAAACCAGAAAAAACCCAGGATCTGTTCAACAAGTATGTGAAAAACGCGAAGGTATGAGCCTGATGTGGGCAAATCCCAGACCTATCCCAGACCTAACTTGCGTTGTCCTCTAAGATATTGATGGAAACCAGGTTTAATTGACTGTTTCAGTGTTGTACTTCATTACTACGTGATGCAATCCAGAAAAAGCCCAGGATCTAGCCATCAAGTATGAGAAATATGCGAAAGAATGAGCCTGATGAGAGCAAATCCCAGACCTAACCTAGACCTAACATGCGTTATCCTCTAAAATGTTGATCCAAACCAGGTTTAATGGAGTGTTTCAGTGTGGTACCACACTACTACGTGATCCAAACCAGAAAAAACCCAGGATCCGTTCAACAAGTGTGTGAAGAATGCGAAAGTATGAGTCTGATGAGTGAAAATCCCCGGCCTAACCTGGACCTAACATGCGTTATCCTCAAAAATATTGTTCGAAACCAGGTTTAATCGACTGTTTCAGTGTGGTACCACACTACTACGTGACCCAATCCAGAAAAAACCCAGGATCTGTTCAACAAGTATGTGAAAAACGCGAAAGTATGAGCCTGATGAGGGAAAATCCCAGACCTATCCCAGACCTAACTTGCGTTATCCTCAAAAATATTGATCGAAACCAGGTTTAATCGACTGTTTCAGTGTGGTACCACACTACTACGTGATCCAAACCAGAAAAAGCCCAGGACCAGTTCAACAAGTATGTGAAAAACGCGAAAGTATGAGCCTGATGAGGGCGAATCCCAGACCTATGCCAGACCTAACTTGCGTTATCCTCTAAAATATTGATCGAAACCAGGTTTAATCGACTGTTTCAGAGTGGTACCACACTACTACGTGACCCAATCCAGAAAAAACCGAGGATCTGTTCAACAAGTATGTGAAAAACGCGAAAGTATGAGCCTGATGAGGGAAAATCCCAGACCTATCCCAGACCTAACTTGCGTTATCCTCTAAAATATTGATCGAAACCAGGTTTAATTGACTGTTTCTGTGTGGTACCACATTACTACGTGATACAATCCAGAAATAGCCCAGGATCTAGCCATGAAGTATGAGAAATATGCGAAAGTATGAGCCTGACGAGGGCAAATCCTAGACCTAACACAGACCTAACATGCGTTATCCTCTAAAATATTTATCAAGACCAGGTTTAATTGATTGTTTCTGTGTGGTCCCACATTACTTCGTGATCCAAACCAGCAAAAACCCAGGATCCGTTCAACAAGTATGAGAAGAATGCGAAAGTATGAGTCTGATGAGTGAAAATCCCCGGCCTAACCTAGACCTAACATGCGTTATCCTCAAGAATATTGATCGAAACCAGGTTTAATCGACTGTTTCAGAGTGGTACCACACTACTACGTGACCCAATCCAGAAAAAACCCAGGATCTGTTCAACAAGTATGTGAAAAACGCGAAAGTATGAGCCTGATGAGGGAAAATCCCAGACCTATCCCAGACCTAACTTGCGTTATCCTCTAAAATATTGATCGAAACCAGGTTTAATTGACTGTTTGTGTGTGGTACCACATTACTACGTGATACAATCCAGAAATAGCCCAGGATCTAGCCATGAAGTATGAGAAATATGCGAAAGTATGAGCCTGACGAGGGCAAATCCTAGACCTAACCCAGACCTAACATGCGTTATCCTCTAAAATATTTATCAAGACCAGGTTTAATTGATTGTTTCTGTGTGGTCCCACATTACTTCGTGATCCAAACCAGCAAAAACCCAGGATCCGTTCAACAAGTATGAGAAGAATGCGAAAGTATGAGTCTGATGAGTGAAAATCCCCGGCCTAACCTAGACCTAACATGCGTTATCCTCAAGAATATTGATCGAAACCAGGTTTAATCGACTGTTTCAGAGTGGTACCACACTACTACGTGACCCAATCCAGAAAAAACCCAGGATCTGTTCAACAAGTATGTGAAAAACGCGAAGGTATGAGCCTGATGTGGGCAAATCCCAGACCTATCCCAGACCTAACTTGCGTTGTCCTCTAAGATATTGATGGAAACCAGGTTTAATTGACTGTTTCAGTGTTGTACTTCATTACTACGTGATGCAATCCAGAAAAAGCCCAGGATCTAGCCATCAAGTATGAGAAATATACGAAAGAATGAGCCTGATGAGAGCAAATCCCAGACCTAACCTAGACCTAACATGCGTTATCCTCTAAAATGTTGATCCAAACCAGGTTTAATGGAGTGTTTCAGTGTGGTACCACACTACTACGTGATCCAAACCAGAAAAAACCCAGGATCCGTTCAACAAGTGTGTGAAGAATGCGAAAGTATGAGTCTGATGAGTGAAAATCCCCGGCCTAACCTGGACCTAACATGCGTTATCCTCAAAAATATTGTTCGAAACCAGGTTTAATCGACTGTTTCAGTGTGGTACCACACTACTACGTGACCCAATCCAGAAAAAACCCAGGATCTGTTCAACAAGTATGTGAAAAACGCGAAAGTATGAGCCTGATGAGGGAAAATCCCAGACCTATCCCAGACCTAACTTGCGTTATCCTCAAAAATATTGATCGAAACCAGGTTTAATCGACTGTTTCAGTGTGGTACCACACTACTACGTGATCCAAACCAGAAAAAGCCCAGGACCAGTTCAACAAGTATGTGAAAAACGCGAAAGTATGAGCCTGATGAGGGCGAATCCCAGACCTATGCCAGACCTAACTTGCGTTATCCTCTAAAATATTGATCGAAACCAGGTTTAATCGACTGTTTCAGAGTGGTACCACACTACTACGTGACCCAATCCAGAAAAAACCGAGGATCTGTTCAACAAGTATGTGAAAAACGCGAAAGTATGAGCCTGATGAGGGAAAATCCCAGACCTATCCCAGACCTAACTTGCGTTATCCTCTAAAATATTGATCGAAACCAGGTTTAATTGACTGTTTCTGTGTGGTACCACATTACTACGTGATACAATCCAGAAATAGCCCAGGATCTAGCCATGAAGTATGAGAAATATGCGAAAGTATGAGCCTGACGAGGGCAAATCCTAGACCTAACACAGACCTAACA
The DNA here is from genome assembly GCF_051014445.1 of Colletes latitarsis. NCBI lineage: Eukaryota > Metazoa > Arthropoda > Insecta > Hymenoptera > Colletidae > Colletes > Colletes latitarsis. The sequence goes on from NW_027488366.1 coordinate 16,025,288, forward strand.
TGCGTTATCCTCTAAAATATTTATCAAGACCAGGTTTAATTGATTGTTTCTGTGTGGTCCCACATTACTTCGTGATCCAAACCAGCAAAAACCCAGGATCCGTTCAACAAGTATGAGAAGAATGCGAAAGTATGAGTCTGATGAGTGAAAATCCCCGGCCTAACCTAGACCTAACATGCGTTATCCTCAAGAATATTGATCGAAACCAGGTTTAATCGACTGTTTCAGAGTGGTACCACACTACTACGTGACCCAATCCAGAAAAAACCCAGGATCTGTTCAACAAGTATGTGAAAAACGCGAAAGTATGAGCCTGATGAGCGAAAATCCCAGACCTATCCCAGACCTAACTTGCGTTATCCTCTAAAATATTGATCGAAACCAGGTTTAATTGACTGTTTGTGTGTGGTACCACATTACTACGTGATACAATCCAGAAATAGCCCAGGATCTAGCCATGAAGTATGAGAAATATGCGAAAGTATGAGCCTGACGAGGGCAAATCCTAGACCTAACCCAGACCTAACATGCGTTATCCTCTAAAATATTTATCAAGACCAGGTTTAATTGATTGTTTCTGTGTGGTCCCACATTACTTCGTGATCCAAACCAGCAAAAACCCAGGATCCGTTCAACAAGTATGAGAAGAATGCGAAAGTATGAGTCTGATGAGTGAAAATCCCCGGCCTAACCTAGACCTAACATGCGTTATCCTCAAGAATATTGATCGAAACCAGGTTTAATCGACTGTTTCAGAGTGGTACCACACTACTACGTGACCCAATCCAGAAAAAACCCAGGATCTGTTCAACAAGTATGTGAAAAACGCGAAAGTATGAGCCTGATGAGGGAAAATCCCAGACCTATCCCAGACCTAACTTGCGTTATCCTCTAAAATATTGATCGAAACCAGGTTTAATTGACTGTTTCTGTGTGGTACCACATTACTACGTGATACAATCCAGAAATAGCCCAGGATCTAGCCATGAAGTATGAGAAATATGCGAAAGTATGAGCCTGACGAGGGCAAATCCTAGACCTAACCCAGACCTAACATGCGTTATCCTCTAAAATATTTATCAAGACCAGGTTTAATTGATTGTTTCTGTGTGGTCCCACATTACTTCGTGATCCAAACCAGCAAAAACCCAGGATCCGTTCAACAAGTATGAGAAGAATGCGAAAGTATGAGTCTGATGAGTGAAAATCCCCGGCCTAACCTAGACCTAACATGCGTTATCCTCAAGAATATTGATCGAAACCAGGTTTAATCGACTGTTTCAGAGTGGTACCACACTACTACGTGACCCAATCCAGAAAAAACCCAGGATCTGTTCAACAAGTATGTGAAAAACGCGAAAGTATGAGCCTGATGAGGGAAAATCCCAGACCTATCCCAGACCTAACTTGCGTTATCCTCTAAAATATTGATCGAAACCAGGTTTAATTGACTGTTTCTGTGTGGTACCACATTACTACGTGATACAATCCAGAAATAGCCCAGGATCTAGCCATGAAGTATGAGAAATATGCGAAAGTATGAGCCTGACGCGGGCAAATCCCAGACCTAACCTAGAGCTAACATGAATTATTCTCTAATATATTGATCGAAACCAGGTTTAATTGACTGTTTCAGTGTGGTCCCACATTACTACGTGATCCAAACCAGAAAAAACCCAGGTTCCGTTCAACAAGTATGTGAAGAATGCGAAAGTATGAGCCTGGTGAGAGCAAATCCCAGACCTAACCTAGACCTAACATGAATTATTCTCTAAAATATTGATCGAAACCAGGTTTAATTGACTGTTTCAGTGTGGTACCACATTACTACGTGATCCAAACCAGAAAAAGCCCAGGATCAGTTCAACAAGTATGTGAAAAACGCGAAAGTATGAGCCTGATGAGGGCGAATCCCAGACCTATGCCAGACCTAACTTGCGTTATCCTCTAAAATATTGATCGAAACCAGGTTTAATTGACTGTTTCAGCGTGGTACCACATTACTACGTGATACAATCCAGAAACAGCCCAGAAGCTAGCAATGAAGTATGAGAAATATGCGAAAGTATGAGCCTGATGATGGCAAATCCAAGACCTAACCCAAACCTAACATGAGTTATCCTCTAAAATATTTATCAAGACCAGGTTTAATTGAATGTTTCAGTGTGGTACCACATTACTACGTGAACCAAACCAGAAAAAACCCTGTATCTGTTCAACAAGTATGTGAAGTGTGCGAAAGTATGAGTCTGATGAGGGCAAATCCCAGACCTATCCCAGACCTAACATGCGTTATCCTCTAAAATATTTATCAAGACCAGGTTTAATTGATTGTTTCAGTGTGGTACCACATTACTATGCGATCCAAACCAGAAAATAACACAGGATCTGTCAAACGAGTATGTGAAGTGTGCGAAAGTATGAGCCTGATGAGAGCAAATCCCAGACCTAACCTAGACCTAACATGAATTATTCTCTAATATATTGATCGAAACCAGGTTTAGTTGACCGTTTCAGTGTGGCCCCACATTACTGCGTGATCCAAACCAGAAAAAACCCAGGATCCGTTCAACAAGTGTGTGAAGAATGCGAAAGTATGAGTCTGATGAGTGAAAATCCCCGGCCTAACCTAGACCTAACATGCGTTATCCTCAAAAATATTGATCGAAACCAGGTTTAATCGACTGTTTCAGTGTGGTACCACACTACTACGTGACCCAATCCAGAAAAAACCCAGGATCTGTTCAACAAGTATGTGAAAAACGCGAAAGTATGAGCCTGATGAGGGAAAATCCCAGACCTATCCCAGACCTAACTTGCGTTATCCTCAAAAATATTGATCGAAACCAGGTTTAATCGACTGTTTCAGTGTGGTACCGCACTACTACGTGACCCAATCCAGAAAAAACCCAGGATCCGTTCAACAAGTATGAGAAGAATGCGAAAGTATGAGTCTGATGAGTGAAAATCCCAGGCCTAACCTAGACCTAACATGCGTTATCCTCAAAAATATTGATCGAAACCTGGCTTAATCGACTGTTTCAGTGTGGTACCACATTACTATGCGATCCAAACCAGAAAATAACACAGGATCTGCCAAACGAGTATCTGAAGTGTGCGAAAGTATGAGCCTGATGAGAGCAAATCCCAGACCTAACCTAGACCTAACATGAATTATTCTCTAAAATATTGATGGAAACCAGGTTTAATTGACTGTTTCAGTGTTGTACTTCATTACTACGTGATGCAATCCAGAAAAAGCCCAGGATCTAGCCATCAAGTATGAGAAATATGCGAAAGAATGAGCCTGATGAGAGCAAATCCCAGACCTAACCTAGACCTAACATGAATTATTCTCTAATATATTGATCGAAACCAGGTTTAGCTAACCGTTTCAGTGTGGCCCCACATTACTGCGTGATCCAAACCAGAAAAAACCCAGGATCCGTTCAACAAGTGTGTGAAGAATGCGAAAGTATGAGTCTGATGAGTGAAAATCCCCGGCCTAACCTAGTCCTAACATGCGTTATCCTCAAAAATATTGATCGAAACCAGGTTTAATCGACTGTTTCAGTGTGGTACCACACTACTACGTGACCCAATCCAGAAAAAACCCAGGATCTGTTCAACAAGTATGTGAAAAACGCGAAAGTATGAGCCTGATGAGGGAAAATCCCAGACCTATCCCAGACCTAACTTGCGTTATCCTCAAAAATATTGATCGAAACCAGGTTTAATCGACTGTTTCAGTGTGGTACCGCACTACTACGTGACCCAATCCAGAAAAAACCCAGGATCCGTTCAACAAGTATGAGAAGAATGCGAAAGTATGAGTCTGATGAGTGAAAATCCCAGGCCTAACCTAGACCTAACATGCGTTATCCTCTAAAATGTTGATCCAAACCAGGTTTAATGGACTGTTTCAGTGTGGTACCACACTAGTACGTGATCCAAACCAGAAAAAACCCAGGATCTGTTCAACAAGTATGTGAAAAACGCGAAAGTATGAGTCTGATGAGGTCAAATCCCAGACCTATCCCAGACTTATGTTGCGTTATCCTCTAAAATACTGATCGAAACCAGGTTTAATCGACTGTTTCAGTGTTGCACTTCATTACTACGAGATGCAATCCAGAAAAAGCCCAGGATCTAGCCATCAAGTATGAGAAATATGCGAAAGAATGAGCCTGACGAGGGCAAATCCTAGACCTAACCCAGACCTAACATGCGTTATCCTCAAAAATATTGATCGAAACCTGGTTTAATCGACTGTTTCAGTGTGGTACTACATTATTACGTGATGCAATCCAGAAAAAACCCTGTATCTGTTCAACAAGTATGTGAAGTGTGCGAAAGTATGAGTCTGATGAGGGCAAATCTCAGACCTATCCCAGACCTAACATGCGTTATCCTCTAAAATATTTATCAAGACCAGGTTTAATTGATTGTTTCAGTGTGGTCCCACATTATTACGTGATCCAAACCAGAAAAAACCCAGGATCCGTTCAACAAGTATGTGAAGAATGCGAAAGTATGAGTCTGATGAGTGAAAATCCCTGACCTAACCTAGACCTAACATGCGTTATCCTCTAAAATGTTGATCCAAACCAGGTTTAATGGACTGTTTCAGTGTGGTACCACACTACTACGTGATCCAAACCAGAAAAAACCCAGGATCTGTTCAACAAGTATGTGAAAAACGCGAAGGTATGAGCCTGATGTGGGCAAATCCCAGACCTATCCCAGACCTAACTTGCGTTGTCCTCTAAGATATTGATGGAAACCAGGTTTAATTGACTGTTTCAGTGTTGTACTTCATTACTACGTGATGCAATCCAGAAAAAGCCCAGGATCTAGCCATCAAGTATGAGAAATATGCGAAAGAATGAGCCTGATGAGAGCAAATCCCAGACCTAACCTAGACCTAACATGCGTTATCCTCTAAAATGTTGATCCAAACCAGGTTTAATGGAGTGTTTCAGTGTGGTACCACACTACTACGTGATCCAAACCAGAAAAAACCCAGGATCCGTTCAACAAGTGTGTGAAGAATGCGAAAGTATGAGTCTGATGAGTGAAAATCCCCGGCCTAACCTGGACCTAACATGCGTTATCCTCAAAAATATTGTTCGAAACCAGGTTTAATCGACTGTTTCAGTGTGGTACCACACTACTACGTGACCCAATCCAGAAAAAACCCAGGATCTGTTCAACAAGTATGTGAAAAACGCGAAAGTATGAGCCTGATGAGGGAAAATCCCAGACCTAACTTGCGTTATCCTCAAAAATATTGATCGAAACCAGGTTTAATCGACTGTTTCAGTGTGGTACCACACTACTACGTGATCCAAACCAGAAAAAGCCCAGGATCAGTTCAACAAGTATGTGAAAAACGCGAAAGTATGAGCCTGATGAGGGCGAATCCCAGACCTATGCCAGACCTAACTTGCGTTATCCTCTAAAATATTGATCGAAACCAGGTTTAATCGACTGTTTCAGAGTGGTACCACACTACTACGTGACCCAATCCAGAAAAAACCCAGGATCTGTTCAACAAGTATGTGAAAAACGCGAAAGTATGAGCCTGATGAGGGAAAATCCCAGACCTATCCCAGACCTAACTTGCGTTATCCTCTAAAATATTGATCGAAACCAGGTTTAATTGACTGTTTCTGTGTGGTACCACATTACTACGTGATACAATCCAGAAATAGCCCAGGATCTAGCCATGAAGTATGAGAAATATGCGAAAGTATGAGCCTGACGGGGGCAAATCCTAGACCTAACACAGACCTAACATGCGTTATCCTCTAAAATATTTATCAAGACCAGGTTTAATTGATTGTTTCTGTGTGGTCCCACATTACTTCGTGATCCAAACCAGCAAAAACCCAGGATCCGTTCAACAAGTATGAGAAGAATGCGAAAGTATGAGTCTGATGAGTGAAAATCCCCGGCCTAACCTAGACCTAACATGCGTTATCCTCAAGAATATTGATCGAAACCAGGTTTAATCGACTGTTTCAGAGTGGTACCACACTACTACGTGACCCAATCCAGAAAAAACCCAGGATCTGTTCAACAAGTATGTGAAAAACGCGAAAGTATGAGCCTGATGAGGGAAAATCCCAGACCTATCCCAGACCTAACTTGCGTTATCCTCTAAAATATTGATCGAAACCAGGTTTAATTGACTGTTTGTGTGTGGTACCACATTACTACGTGATACAATCCAGAAATAGCCCAGGATCTAGCCATGAAGTATGAGAAATATGCGAAAGTATGAGCCTGACGAGGGCAAATCCTAGACCTAACCCAGACCTAACATGCGTTATCCTCTAAAATATTTATCAAGACCAGGTTTAATTGATTGTTTCTGTGTGGTCCCACATTACTTCGTGATCCAAACCAGCAAAAACCCAGGATCCGTTCAACAAGTATGAGAAGAATGCGAAAGTATGAGTCTGATGAGTGAAAATCCCCGGCCTAACCTAGACCTAACATGCGTTATCCTCAAGAATATTGATCGAAACCAGGTTTAATCGACTGTTTCAGAGTGGTACCACACTACTACGTGACCCAATCCAGAAAAAACCCAGGATCTGTTCAACAAGTATGTGAAAAACGCGAAAGTATGAGCCTGATGAGGGAAAATCCCAGACCTATCCCAGACCTAACTTGCGTTATCCTCTAAAATATTGATCGAAACCAGGTTTAATTGACTGTTTCTGTGTGGTACCACATTACTACGTGATACAATCCAGAAATAGCCCAGGATCTAGCCATGAAGTATGAGAAATATGCGAAAGTATGAGCCTGACGAGGGCAAATCCTAGACCTAACCCAGACCTAACATGCGTTATCCTCTAAAATATTTATCAAGACCAGGTTTAATTGATTGTTTCTGTGTGGTCCCACATTACTTCGTGATCCAAACCAGCAAAAACCCAGGATCCGTTCAACAAGTATGAGAAGAATGCGAAAGTATGAGTCTGATGAGTGAAAATCCCCGGCCTAACCTAGACCTAACATGCGTTATCCTCAAGAATATTGATCGAAACCAGGTTTAATCGACTGTTTCAGAGTGGTACCACACTACTACGTGACCCAATCCAGAAAAAACCCAGGATCTGTTCAACAAGTATGTGAAAAACGCGAAAGTATGAGCCTGATGAGGGAAAATCCCAGACCTATCCCAGACCTAACTTGCGTTATCCTCTAAAATATTGATCGAAACCAGGTTTAATTGACTGTTTCTGTGTGGTACCACATTACTACGTGATACAATCCAGAAATAGCCCAGGATCTAGCCATGAAGTATGAGAAATATGCGAAAGTATGAGCCTGACGAGGGCAAATCCCAGACCTAACCTAGAGCTAACATGAATTATTCTCTAATATATTGATCGAAACCAGGTTTAATTGACTGTTTCAGTGTGGTCCCACATTACTACGTGATCCAAACCAGAAAAAACCCAGGTTCCGTTCAACAAGTATGTGAAGAATGCGAAAGTATGAGCCTGGTGAGAGCAAATCCCAGACCTAACCTAGACCTAACATGAATTATTCTCTAAAATATTGATCGAAACCAGGTTTAATTGACTGTTTCAGTGTGGTACCACATTACTACGTGATCCAAACCAGAAAAAGCCCAGGATCAGTTCAACAAGTATGTGAAAAACGCGAAAGTATGAGCCTGATGAGGGCGAATCCCAGACCTATGCCAGACCTAACTTGCGTTATCCTCTAAAATATTGATCGAAACCAGGTTTAATTGACTGTTTCAGCGTGGTACCACATTACTACGTGATACAATCCAGAAACAGCCCAGAAGCTAGCAATGAAGTATGAGAAATATGCGAAAGTATGAGCCTGATGATGGCAAATCCAAGACCTAACCCAAACCTAACATGAGTTATCCTCTAAAATATTTATCAAGACCAGGTTTAATTGAATGTTTCAGTGTGGTACCACATTACTACGTCAACCAAACCAGAAAAAACCCTGTATCTGTTCAACAAGTATGTGAAGTGTGCGAAAGTATGAGTCTGATGAGGGCAAATCCCAGACCTATCCCAGACCTAACATGCGTTATCCTCTAAAATATTTATCAAGACCAGGTTTAATTGATTGTTTCAGTGTGGTACCACATTACTATGCGATCCAAACCAGAAAATAACACAGGATCTGTCAAACGAGTATGTGAAGTGTGCGAAAGTATGAGCCTGATGAGAGCAAATCCCAGACCTAACCTAGACCTAACATGAATTATTCTCTAATATATTGATCGAAACCAGGTTTAGTTGACCGTTTCAGTGTGGCCCCACATTACTGCGTGATCCAAACCAGAAAAAACCCAGGATCCGTTCAACAAGTGTGTGAAGAATGCGAAAGTATGAGTCTGATGAGTGAAAATCCCCGGCCTAACCTAAACCTAACATGCGTTATCCTCAAAAATATTGATCGAAACCAGGTTTAATCGACTGTTTCAGTGTGGTACCACACTACTACGTGACCCAATCCAGAAAAAACCCAGGATCTGTTCAACAAGTATGTGAAAAACGCGAAAGTATGAGCCTGATGAGGGAAAATCCCAGACCTATCCCAGACCTAACTTGCGTTATCCTCAAAAATATTGATCGAAACCAGGTTTAATCGACTGTTTCAGTGTGGTACCGCACTACTACGTGACCCAATCCAGAAAAAACCCAGGATCCGTTCAACAAGTATGAGAAGAATGCGAAAGTATGAGTCTGATGAGTGAAAATCCCAGGCCTAACCTAGACCTAACATGCGTTATCCTCAAAAATATTGATCGAAACCTGGCTTAATCGACTGTTTCAGTGTGGTACCACATTACTATGCGATCCAAACCAGAAAATAACACAGGATCTGCCAAACGAGTATCTGAAGTGTGCGAAAGTATGAGCCTGATGAGAGCAAATCCCAGACCTAACCTAGACCTAACATGAATTATTCTCTAAAATATTGATCGAAACCAGGTTTAATTGACTGTTTCAGTGTGGTACCACATTACTACGTGATCCAAACCAGAAAAAGCCCAGGATCAGTTCAACAAGTATGTGAAAAACGCGAAAGTATGAGCCTGATGAGGGCGAATCCCAGACCTATGCCAGACCTAACTTGCGTTATCCTCTAAAATATTGATCGAAACCAGGTTTAATTGACTGTTTCAGCGTGGTACCCCATTACTACGTGATACAATCCAGAAACAGCCCAGAAGCTAGCCATGAAGTATGAGAAATATGCGAAAGTATGAGCCTGATGATGGCAAATCCAAGACCTAACCCAAACCTAACATGAGTTATCCTCTAAAATATTTATCAAGACCAGGTTTAATTGATTGTTTCAGTGTGGTCCCACATTATTACGTGATCCAAACCAGAAAAAACCCAGGATCCGTTCAACAAGTATGTGAAGAATGCGAAAGTATGAGTCTGATGAGTGAAAATCCCTGACCTAACCTAGACCTAACATGCGTTATCCTCTAAAATGTTGATCCAAACCAGGTTTAATGGACTGTTTCAGTGTGATACCACACTACTACGTGATCCAAACCAGAAAAAACCCAGGATCTGTTCAACAAGTATGTGAAAAACGCGAAGGTATGAGCCTGATGTGGGCAAATCCCCGACCTATCCCAGACCTAACTTGCGTTGTCCTCTAAGATATTGATGGAAACCAGGTTTAATTGACTGTTTCAGTGTTGTACTTCATTACTACGTGATGCAATCCAGAAAAAGCCCAGGATCTAGCCATCAAGTATGAGAAATATGCGAAAGAATGAGCCTGATGAGAGCAAATCCCAGACCTAACCTAGACCTAACATGAATTATTCTCTAATATATTGATCGAAACCAGGTTTAGCTAACCGTTTCAGTGTGGCCCCACATTACTGCGTGATCCAAACCAGAAAAAACCCAGGATCCGTTCAACAAGTGTGTGAAGAATGCGAAAGTATGAGTCTGATGAGTGAAAATCCCCGGCCTAACCTAGTCCTAACATGCGTTATCCTCAAAAATATTGATCGAAACCAGGTTTAATCGACTGTTTCAGTGTGGTACCACACTACTACGTGACCCAATCCAGAAAAAACCCAGGATCTGTTCAACAAGTATGTGAAAAACGCGAAAGTATGAGCCTGATGAGGGAAAATCCCAGACCTATCCCAGACCTAACTTGCGTTATCCTCAAAAATATTGATCGAAACCAGGTTTAATCGACTGTTTCAGTGTGGTACCGCACTACTACGTGACCCAATCCAGAAAAAACCCAGGATCCGTTCAACAAGTATGAGAAGAATGCGAAAGTATGAGTCTGATGAGTGAAAATCCCAGGCCTAACCTAGACCTAACATGCGTTATCCTCTAAAATGTTGATCCAAACCAGGTTTAATGGACTGTTTCAGTGTGGTACCACACTAGTACGTGATCCAAACCAGAAAAAACCCAGGATCTGTTCAACAAGTATGTGAAAAACGCGAAAGTATGAGCCTGATGTGGGCAAATCCCAGACCTATCCCAGACCTAACTTGCGTTGTCCTCTAAGATATTGATGGAATCCAGGTTTAATTGACTGTTTCAGTGTTGTACTTCATTACTACGTGATGCAATCCAGAAAAAGGCCAGGATCTAGCCATCAAGTATGAGAAATATGCGAAAGTATGAGCCTGATGATGGCAAATCCAAGACCTAACCCAAACCTAACATGAGTTATCCTCTAAAATATTTATCAAGACCAGGTTTAATTGAATGTTTCAGTGTGGTACCACATTACTACGTGAACCAAACCAGAAAAAACCCTGTATCTGTTCAACAAGTATGTGAAGTGTGCGAAAGTATGAGTCTGATGAGGGCAAATCCCAGACCTATCCCAGACCTAACATGCGTTATCCTCTAAAATATTTATCAAGACCAGGTTTAATTGATTGTTTCAGTGTGGACCCACATTATTACGTGATCCAAACCAGAAAAAACCCAGGATCCGTTCAACAAGTATGTGAAGAATGCGAAAGTATGAGTCTGATGAGTGAAAATCCCTGACCTAACCTAGACCTAACATGCGTTATCCTCTAAAATGTTGATCCAAACCAGGTTTAATGGACTGTTTCAGTGTGGTACCACACTACTACGTGATCCAAACCAGAAAAAACCCAGGATCTGTTCAACAAGTATGTGAAAAACGCGAAGGTATGAGCCTGATGTGGGCAAATCCCAGACCTATCCCAGACCTAACTTGCGTTGTCCTCTAAGATATTGGTGGAAACCAGGTTTAATTGACTGTTTCAGTGTTGGACTTCATTACTACGTGATGCAATCCAGAAAAAGCCCAGGATCTAGCCATCAAGTATGAGAAATATGCGAAAGAATGAGCCTGATGAGAGCAAATCCCAGACCTAACCTAGACCTAACATGCGTTATCCTCTAAAATGTTGATCCAAACCAGGTTTAATGGAGTGTTTCAGTGTGGTACCACACTACTACGTGATCCAAACCAGAAAAAACCCAGGATCCGTTCAACAAGTGTGTGAAGAATGCGAAAGTATGAGTCTGATGAGTGAAAATCCCCGGCCTAACCTAGACCTAACATGCGTTATCCTCAAAAATATTGTTCGAAACCAGGTTTAATCGACTGTTTCAGTGTGGTACCACACTACTACGTGACCCAATCCAGAAAAAACCCAGGATCTGTTCAACAAGTATGTGAAAAACGCGAAAGTATGAGCCTGATGAGGGAAAATCACAGACCTATCCCAGACCTAACTTGCGTTATCCTCAAAAATATTGATCGAAACCAGGTTTAATCGACTGTTTCAGTGTGGTACCACACTACTACGTGATCCAAACCAGAAAAAGCCCAGGATCAGTTCAACAAGTATGTGAAAAACGCGAAAGTATGAGCCTGATGAGGGCGAATCCCAGACCTATGCCAGACCTAACTTGCGTTATCCTCTAAAATATTGATCGAAACCAGGTTTAATCGACTGTTTCAGAGTGGTACCACACTACTACGTGTACCCAATCCAGAAAAAACCCAGGGTCTGTTCAACAAGTATGTGAAAAACGCGAAAGTATGAGCCTGATGAGGGAAAATCCCAGACCTATCCCAGACCTAACTTGCGTTATCCTCTAAAATATTGATCGAAACCAGGTTTAATTGACTGTTTCTGTGTGGTACCACATTACTACGTGATACAATCCAGAAATAGCCCAGGATCTAGCCATGAAGTATGAGAAATATGCGAAAGTATGAGCCTGACGAGGGCAAATCCTAGACCTAACCCAGACCTAACATGCGTTATCCTCTAAAATATTTATCAAGACCAGGTTTAATTGATTGTTTCTGTGTGGTCCCACATTACTTCGAGATCCAAACCAGCAAAAACCCAGGATCCGTTCAACAAGTATGAGAAGAATGCGAAAGTATGAGTCTGATGAGTGAAAATCCCCGGCCTAACCTAGACCTAACATGCGTTATCCTCAAGAATATTGATCGAAACCAGGTTTAATCGACTGTTTCAGAGTGGTACCACACTACTACGTGACCCAATCCAGAAAAAACCCAGGATCTGTTCAACAAGTATGTGAAAAACGCGAAAGTATGAGCCTGATGAGGGAAAATCCCAGACCTATCCCAGACCTAACTTGCGTTGTCCTCTAAAATATTCATCGAAACCAGGTTTAATTGACTGTTTCTGTGTGGTACCACATTACTACGTGATACAATCCAGAAATAGCCCAGTATCTAGCCATGAAGTATGAGAAATATGCGAAAGTATGAGCCTGACGAGGGCAAATCCCAGACCTAACCTAGAGCTAACATGAATTATTCTCTAATATATTGATCGAAACCAGGTTTAATTGACTGTTTCAGTGTGGTCCCACATTACTACGTGATCCAAACCAGAAAAAACCCAGGATCCGTTCAACAAGTATGTGAAGAATGCGAAAGTATGAGCCTGATGAGAGCAAATCCCAGACCTAACCTAGACCTAACATGAATTATTCTCTAAAATATTGATCGAAACCAGGTTTAATTGACTGTTTCAGTGTGGTACCACATTACTACGTGATCCAAACCAGAAAAAGCCCAGGATCAGTTCAACAAGTATGTGAAAAACGCGAAAGTATGAGCCTGATGAGGGCGAATCCCAGACCTATGCCAGACCTAACTTGCGTTATCCTCTAAAATATTGATCGAAACCAGGTTTAATTGACTGTTTCAGCGTGGTACCACATTACTACGTGATACAATCCAGAAACAGCCCAGAAGCTAGCAATGAAGTATGAGAAATATGCGAAAGTATGAGCCTGATGATGGCAAATCCAAGACCTAACCCAAACCTAACATGAGTTATCCTCTAAAATATTTATCAAGACCAGGTTTAATTGAATGTTTCAGTGTGGTACCACATTACTACGTGAACCAAACCAGAAAAAACCCTGTATCTGTTCAACAAGTATGTGAAGTGTGCGAAAGTATGAGTCTGATGAGGGCAAATCCCAGACCTATCCCAGACCTAACATGCGTTATCCTCTAAAATATTTATCAAGACCAGGTTTAATTGATTGTTTCAGAGTGGTCCCACATTATTACGTGATCCAAACCAGAAAAAACCCAGGATCCGTTCAACAAGTATGTGAAGAATGCGAAAGTATGAGTCTGATGAGTGAAAATCCCTGACCTAACCTAGACCTAACATACGTTATCCTCTAAAATGTTGATCCAAACCAGGTTTAATGGACTGTTTCAGCATGGTACCACACTACTACGTGATCCAAACCAGAAAAAACCCAGGATCTGTTCAACAAGTATGTGAAAAACGCGAAGGTATGAGCCTGATGTGGGCAAATCCCAGACCTATCCCAGACCTAACTTGCGTTGTCCTCTAAGATATTGATGGAAACCAGGTTTAATTGACTGTTTCAGTGTTGTACTTCATTACTACGTGATGCAATCCAGAAAAAGCCCAGGATCTAGCCATCAAGTATGAGAAATATGCGAAAGAATGAGCCTGATGAGAGCAAATCCCAGACCTAACCTAGACCTAACATGAATTATTCTCTAATATATTGATCGAAACCAGGTTTAGCTAACCGTTTCAGTGTGGCCCCACATTACTGCGTGATCCAAACCAGAAAAAACCCAGGATCCGTTCAACAAGTGTGTGAAGAATGCGAAAGTATGAGTCTGATGAGTGAAAATCCCCGGCCTAACCTAGTCCTAACATGCGTTATCCTCAAAAATATTGATCGAAACCAGGTTTAATCGACTGTTTCAGTGTGGTACCACACTACTACGTGACCCAATCCAGAAAAAACCCAGGATCTGTTCAACAAGTATGTGAAAAACGCGAAAGTATGAGCCTGATGAGGGAAAATCCCAGACCTATCCCAGACCTAACTTGCGTTATCCTCAAAAATATTGATCGAAACCAGGTTTAATCGACTGTTTCAGTGTGGTACCGCACTACTACGTGACCCAATCCAGAAAAAACACAGGATCCGTTCAACAAGTATGAGAAGAATGCGAAAGTATGAGTCTGATGAGTGAAAATCCCAGGCCTAACCTAGACCTAACATGCGTTATCCTCTAAAATGTTGATCCAAACCAGGTTTAATGGACTGTTTCAGTGTGGTACCACACTAGTACGTGATCCAAACCAGAAAAAACCCAGGATCTGTTCAACAAGTATGTGAAAAACGCGAAAGTATGAGCCTGATGTGGGCAAATCCCAGACCTATCCCAGACCTAACTTGCGTTGTCCTCTAAGATATTGATGGAATCCAGGTTTAATTGACTGTTTCAGTGTTGTACTTCATTACTACGTGATGCAATCCAGAAAAAGGCCAGGATCTAGCCATCAAGTATGAGAAATATGCGAAAGTATGAGCCTGATGATGGCAAATCCAAGACCTAACCCAAACCTAACATGAGTTATCCTCTAAAATATTTATCAAGACCAGGTTTAATTGAATGTTTCAGTGTGGTACCACATTACTACGTGAACCAAACCAGAAAAAACCCTGTATCTGTTCAACAAGTATGTGAAGTGTGCGAAAGTATGAGTCTGATGAGGGCAAATCCCAGACCTATCCCAGACCTAACATGCGTTATCCTCTAAAATATTTATCAAGACCAGGTTTAATTGATTGTTTCAGTGTGGTCCCACATTATTACGTGATCCAAACCAGAAAAAACCCAGGATCCGTTCAACAAGTATGTGAAGAATGCGAAAGTATGAGTCTGATGAGTGAAAATCCCTGACCTAACCTAGACCTAACATGCGTTATCCTCAAAAATGTTGATCCAAACCAGGTTTAATGGACTGTTTCAGTGTGGTACCACACTACTACGTGATCCAAACCAGAAAAAACCCAGGATCTGTTCAACAAGTATGTGAAAAACGCGAAGGTATGAGCCTGATGTGGGCAAATCCCAGACCTATCCCAGACCTAACTTGCGTTGTCCTCTAAGATATTGATGGAAACCAGGTTTAATTGACTGTTTCAGTGTTGTACTTCATTACTACGTGATGCAATCCAGAAAAAGCCCAGGATCTAGCCATCAAGTATGAGAAATATGCGAAAGAATGAGCCTGATGAGAGCAAATCCCAGACCTAACCTAGACCTAACATGCGTTATCCTCTAAAATGTTGATCCAAACCAGGTTTAATGGAGTGTTTCAGTGTGGTACCACACTACTATGTGATCCAAACCAGAAAAAACCCAGGATCCGTTCAACAAGTGTGTGAAGAAAACGAAAGTATGAGTCTGATGAGTGAAAATCCCCGGCCTAACCTGGACCTAACATGCGTTATCCTCAAAAATATTGTTCGAAACCAGGTTTAATCGACTGTTTCAGTGTGGTACCACACTACTACGTGACCCAATCCAGAAAAAACCCAGGATCTGTTCAACAAGTATGTGAAAAACGCGAAAGTATGAGCCTGATGAGGGAAAATCCCAGACCTATCCCAGACCTAACTTGCGTTATCCTCAAAAATATTGATCGAAACCAGGTTTAATCGACTGTTTCAGTGTGGTACCACACTACTACGTGATCCAAACCAGAAAAAGCCCAGGATCAGTTCAACAAGTATGTGAAAAACGCGAAAGTATGAGCCTGATGAGGGCGAATCCCAGACCTATGCCAGACCTAACTTGCGTTATCCTCTAAAATATTGATCGAAACCAGGTTTAATCGACTGTTTCAGAGTGGTACCACACTACTACGTGACCCAATCCAGAAAAAACCCAGGATCTGTTCAACAAGTATGTGAAAAACGCGAAAGTATGAGCCTGATGAGGGAAAATCCCAGACCTATCCCAGACCTAACTTGCGTTATCCTCTAAAATATTGATCGAAACCAGGTTTAAATGACTGTTTGTGTGTGGTACCACATTACTACGTGATACAATCCAGAAATAGCCCAGGATCTAGCCATGAAGTATGAGAAATATGCGAAAGTATGAGCCTGACGAGGGCAAATCCTTGACCTAACCCAGACCTAACATGCGTTATCCTCTAAAATATTTATCAAGACCAGGTTTAATTGATTGTTTCTGTGTGGTCCCACATTACTTCGTGATCCAAACCAGCAAAAACCCAGGATCCGTTCAACAAGTATGAGAAGAATGCGAAAGTATGAGTCTGATGAGTGAAAATCCCCGGCCTAACCTAGACCTAACATGCGTTATCCTCAAGAATATTGATCGAAACCAGGTTTAATCGACTGTTTCAGAGTGGTACCACACTACTACGTGACCCAATCCAGAAAAAACCCAGGATCTGTTCAACAAGTATGTGAAAAACGCGAAAGTATGAGCCTGATGAGGGAAAATCCCAGACCTATCCCAGACCTAACTTGCGTTATCCTCTAAAATATTGATCGAAACCAGGTTTAATTGACTGTTTCTGTGTGGTACCACATTACTACGTGATACAATCCAGAAATAGCCCAGGATCTAGCCATGAAGTATGAGAAATATGCGAAAGTATGAGCCTGACGAGGGCAAATCCTAGACCTAACCCAGACCTAACATGCGTTATCCTCTAAAATATTTATCAAGACCAGGTTTAATTGATTGTTTCTGTGTGGTCCCACATTACTTCGTGATCCAAACCAGCAAAAACCCAGGATCCGTTCAACAAGTATGAGAAGAATGCGAAAGTATGAGTCTGATGAGTGAAAATCCCCGGCCTAACCTAGACCTAACATGCGTTATCCTCAAGAATATTGATCGAAACCAGGTTTAATCGACTGTTTCAGAGTGGTACCACACTACTACGTGACCCAATCCAGAAAAAACCCAGGATCTGTTCAACAAGTATGTGAAAAACGCGAAAGTATGAGCCTGATGAGGGAAAATCCCAGACCTATCCCAGACCTAACTTGCGTTATCCTCTAAAATATTGATCGAAACCAGGTTTAATTGACTGTTTCTGTGTGGTACCACATTACTACGTGTTACAATCCAGAAATAGCCCAGGATCTAGCCATGAAGTATGAGAAATATGCGAAAGTATGAGCCTGACGAGGGCAAATCCCAGACCTAACCTAGAGCTAACATGAATTATTCTCTAATATATTGATCGAAACCAGGTTTAATTGACTATTTCAGTGTGGTCCCACATTACTACGTGAGCCAAACCAGAAAAAACCCAGGTTCCGTTCAACAAGTATGTGAAGAATGCGAAAGTATGAGCCTGGTGAGAGCAAATCCCAGACCTAACCTAGACCTAACATGCGTTATCCTCAAAAATATTGATCGAAACCAGGTTTAATCGACTGTTTCAGTGTGGTACCACACTACTACGTGACCCACTCCAGAAAAAACCCAGGATCTGTTCAACAAGTATGTGAAAAACGCGAAAGTATGAGCCTGATGAGGGAAAATCCCAGACCTATCCCAGACCTAACTTGCGTTATCCTCAAAAATATTGATCGAAACCAGGTTTAATCGACTGTTTCAGTGTGGTACCGCACTACTACGTGACCCAATCCAGAAAAAACCCAGGATCCGTTCAACAAGTATGAGAATTATGCGAAAGTATGAGTCTGATGAGTGAAAATCCCAGGCCTAACCTAGACCTAACATGCGTTATCCTCTAAGATGTTGATCCAAACCAGGTTTAATGGACTGTTTCAGTGTGGTACCACATTACTACGTGATCCAAACCAGAAAAAACCCAGGATCTGTTCAACAAGTATGTGAAAAACGCGAAAGTATGAGCCTGATGTGGGCAAATCCCAGACCTATCCCAGACCTAACTTGCGTTGTCCTCTAAGATATTGATGGAATCCAGGTTTAATTGACTGTTTCAGTGTTGTACTTCATTACTACGTGATGCAATCCAGAAAAAGGCCAGGATCTAGCCATCAAGTATGAGAAATATGCGAAAGTATGAGCCTGATGATGGCAAATCCAAGACCTAACCCAAACCTAACATGAGTTATCCTCTAAAATATTTATCAAGACCAGGTTTAATTGATTGTTTCAGTGTGGTCCCACATTATTACGTGATCCAAACCAGAAAAAACCCAGGATCCGTTCAACAAGTATGTGAAGAATGCGAAAGTATGAGTCTGATGAGTGAAAATCCCTGACCTAACCTAGACCTAACATGCGTTATCCTCTAAAATGTTGATCCAAACCAGGTTTAATGGACTGTTTCAGTGTGGTACCACACTACTACGTGATCCAAACCAGAAAAAACCCAGGATCTGTTCAACAAGTATGTGAAAAACGCGAAGGTATGAGCCTGATGTGGGCAAATCCCAGACCTATCCCAGACCTAACTTGCGTTGTCCTCTAAGATATTGATGGAAACCAGGTTTAATTGACTGTTTCAGTGTTGTACTTCATTACTACGTGATGCAATCCAGAAAAAGCCCAGGAGCTAGCCATCAAGTATGAGAAATATGCGAAAGAATGAGCCTGATGAGAGCAAATCCCAGACCTAACCTAGACCTAACATGCGTTATCCTCTAAAATGTTGATCCAAACCAGGTTTAATGGAGTGTTTCAGTGTGGTACCACACTACTACGTGATCCAAACCAGAAAAAACCCAGGATCCGTTCAACAAGTGTGTGAAGAATGCGAAAGTATGAGTCTGATGAGTGAAAATCCCCGGCCTAACCTAGACCTAACATGCGTTATCCTCAAAAATATTGTTCGAAACCAGGTTTAATCGACTGTTTCAGTGTGGTACCACACTACTACGTGACCCAATCCAGAAAAAACCCAGGATCTGTTCAACAAGTATGTGAAAAACGCGAAAGTATGAGCCTGATGAGGGAAAATCCCAGACCTATCCCAGACCTAACTTGCGTTATCCTCAAAAATATTGATCGAAACCAGGTTTAATCGACTGTTTCAGTGTGGTACCACACTACTACGTGATCCAAACCAGAAAAAGCCCAGGATCAGTTCAACAAGTATGTGAAAAACGCGAAAGTATGAGCCTGATGAGGGCGAATCCCAGACCTATGCCAGACCTAACTTGCGTTATCCTCTAAAATATTGCTCGAAACCAGGTTTAATCGACTGTTTCAGAGTGGTACCACACTACTACGTGTACCCAATCCAGAAAAAACCCAGGATCTGTTCAACAAGTATGTGAAAAACGCGAAAGTATGAGCCTGGTGAGGGAAAATCCCAGACCTATCCCAGACCTAACTTGCGTTATCCTCTAAAATATTGATCGAAACCAGGTTTAATTGACTGTTTCTGTGTGGTACCACATTACTACGTGATACAATCCAGAAATAGCCCAGGATCTAGCCATGAAGTATGAGAAATATGCGAAAGTATGAGCCTGACGAGGGCAAATCCTAGACCTAACCCAGACCTAACATGCGTTATCCTCTAAAATATTTATCAAGACCAGGTTTAATTGATTGTTTCTGTGTGGTCCCACATTACTTCGAGATCCAAACCAGCAAAAACCCAGGATCCGTTCAACAAGTATGAGAAGAATGCGAAAGTATGAGTCTGATGAGTGAAAATCCCCGGCCTAACCTAGACCTAACATGCGTTATCCTCAAGAATATTGATCGAAACCAGGTTTAATCGACTGTTTCAGAGTGGTACCACACTACTACGTGACCCAATCCAGAAAAAACCCAGGATCTGTTCAACAAGTATGTGAAAAACGCGAAAGTATGAGCCTGATGAGGGAAAATCCCAGACCTATCCCAGACCTAACTTGCGTTATCCTCTAAAATATTGATCGAAACCAGGTTTAATTGACTGTTTCTGTGTGGTACCACATTACTACGTGATACAATCCAGAAATAGCCCAGGATCTAGCCATGAAGTATGAGAAATATGCGAAAGTATGAGCCTGACGAGGGCAAATCCCAGACCTAACCTAGAGCTAACATGAATTATTCTCTAATATATTGATCGAAACCAGGTTTAATTGACTGTTTCAGTGTGTTCCCACATTACTACGTGATCCAAACCAGAAAAAACCCAGGATCCGTTCAACAAGTATGTGAAGAATGCGAAAGTATGAGCCTGATGAGAGCAAATCCCAGACCTAACCTAGACCTAACATGAATTATTCTCTAAAATATTGATCGAAACCAGGTTTAATTGACTGTTTCAGTGTGGTACCACATTACTACGTGATCCAAACCAGAAAAAGCCCAGGATCAGTTCAACAAGTATGTGAAAAACGCGAAAGTATGAGCCTGATGAGGGCGAATCCCAGACCTATGCCAGACCTAACTTGCGTTATCCTCTAAAATATTGATCGAAACCAGGTTTAATTGACTGTTTCAGCGTGGTACCACATTACTACGTGATACAATCCAGAAACAGCCCAGAAGCTAGCAATGAAGTATGAGAAATATGCGAAAGTATGAGCCTGATGATGGCAAATCCAAGACCTAACCCAAACCTAACATGAGTTATCCTCTAAAATATTTATCAAGACCAGGTTTAATTGAACGTTTCAGTGTGGTACCACATTACTACGTGAACCAAACCAGAAAAAACCCTGTATCTGTTCAACAAGTATGTGAAGTGTGCGAAAGTATGAGTCTGATGAGGGCAAATCCCAGACCTATCCCAGACCTAACATGCGTTATCCTCTAAAATATTTATCAAGACCAGGTTTAATTGATTGTTTCAGAGTGGTCCCACATTATTACGTGATCCAAACCAGAAAAAACCCAGGATCCGTTCAACAAGTATGTGAAGAATGCGAAAGTATGAGTCTGATGAGTGAAAATCCCTGACCTAACCTAGACCTAACATACGTTATCCTCTAAAATGTTGATCCAAACCAGGTTTAATGGACTGTTTCAGCATGGTACCACACTACTACGTGATCCAAACCAGAAAAAACCCAGGATCTGTTCAACAAGTATGTGAAAAACGCGAAGGTATGAGCCTGATGTGGGCAAATCCCAGACCTATCCCAGACCTAACTTGCGTTGTCCTCTAAGATATTGATGGAAACCAGGTTTAATTGACTGTTTCAGTGTTGTACTTCATTACTACGTGATGCAATCCAGAAAAAGCCCAGGATCTAGCCATCAAGTATGAGAAATATGCGAAAGAATGAGCCTGATGAGAGCAAATCCCAGACCTAACCTAGACCTAACATGAATTATTCTCTAATATATTGATCGAAACCAGGTTTAGTTGACCGTTTCAGTGTGGCCCCACATTACTGCGTGATCCAAACCAGAAAAAACCCAGGATCCGTTCAACAAGTGTGTGAAGAATGCGAAAGTATGAGTCTGATGAGTGAAAATCCCCGGCCTAACCTAGACCTAACATGCGTTATCCTCAAAAATATTGATCGAAACCAGGTTTAATCGACTGTTTCAGTGTGGTACCACACTACTACGTGACCCAATCCAGAAAAAACCCAGGATCTGTTCAACAAGTATGTGAAAAACGCGAAAGTATGAGCCTGATGAGGGAAAATCCCAGACCTATCCCAGACCTAACTTGCGTTATCCTCAAAAATATTGATCGAAACCAGGTTTAATCGACTGTTTCAGTGTGATACCGCACTACTACGTGACCCAATCCAGAAAAAACCCAGGATCCGTTCAACAAGTATGAGAAGAATGCGAAAGTATGAGTCTGATGAGTGAAAATCCCAGGCCTAACCTAGACCTAACATGAATTATTCTCTAAAATATTGATCAAAACTAGGTTTAATTGACTGTTTCAGTGTGGTACCACATTACTACGTGATCCAAACCAGAAAAAACCCAGGATCCGTTCAACAAGTATGAGAAGAATGCGAAAGTATGAGTCTGATGAGTGAAAATCCCAGGCCTAACCTAGACCTAACATGCGTTATCCTCAAAAATATTGATCGAAACCAGGTTTAATCGACTGTTTCAGTGTGGTACCACACTACTACGTGACCCAATCCAGAAAAAACCCAGGATCTGTTCAACAAGTATGTGAAAAACGCGAAAGTATGAGCCTGATGTGGGCAAATCCCAGACCTATCCCAGACCTAACTTGCGTTGTCCTCTAAGATATTGATGGAAACCAGGTTTAATTGACTGTTTCAGTGTTGTACTTCATTACTAGGTGATGCAATCCAGAAAAAGCCCAGGATCTAGCCATCAAGTATGAGAAATATGCGAAAGAATGAGCCTGATGAGAGCAAATCCCAGACCTAACCTAGACCTTACATGAATTATTCTCTAATATATTGATCGAAACCAGGTTTAGTTGACCGTTTCAGTGTGGCCCCACATTACTGCGTGATCCAAACCAGAAAAAACCCAGGATCCGTTCAACAAGTGTGTGAAGAATGCGAAAGTATGAGTCTGATGAGTGAAAATCCCCGGCCTAACCTAGACCTAACATGCGTTATCCTCAAAAATATTGATCGAAACCAGGTTTAATCGACTGTTTCAGTGTGGTACCACACTACTACGTGACCCAATCCAGAAAAAACCCAGGATCTGTTCAACAAGTATGTGAAAAACGCGAAAGTATGAGCCTGATGAGGGAAAATCCCAGACCTATCCCAGACCTAACTTGCGTTATCCTCAAAAATATTGATCGAAACCAGGTTTAATCGACTGTTTCAGTGTGGTACCGCACTACTACGTGACCCAATCCAGAAAAAACCCAGGATCCGTTCAACAAGTATGAGAAGAATGCGAAAGTATGAGTCTGATGAGTGAAAATCCCAGGCCTAACCTAGACCTAACATGAATTATTCTCTAAAATATTGATCAAAACTAGGTTTAATTGACTGTTTCAGTGTGGTACCACATTACTACGTGATCCAAACCAGAAAAAACCCAGGATCCGTTCAACAAGTATGAGAAGAATGCGAAAGTATGAGTCTGATGAGGGCAAATCCCAGACCTATCCCAGACCTAACATGCGTTATCCTCTAAAATATTTATCAAGACCAGGTTTAATTGATTGTTTCAGTGTGGTCCCACATTATTACGTGATCCAAACCAGAAAAAACCCAGGATCCGTTCAACAAGTATGTGAAGAATGCGAAAGTATGAGTCTGATGAGTGAAAATCCCCGGCCTAACCTAGACCTAACATGCGTTATCCTCAAAAATATTGTTCGAAACCAGGTTTAATCGACTGTTTCAGTGTGGTACCACACTACTACGTGACCCAATCCAGAAAAAACCCAGGATCTGTTCAACAAGTATGTGAAAAACGCGAAAGTATGAGCCTGATGAGGGAAAATCCCAGACCTATCCCAGACCTAACTTGCGTTATCCTCAAAAATATTGATCGAAACCAGGTTTAATCGACTGTTTCAGTGTGGTACCACACTACTACGTGACCCAATCCAGAAAAAACCCAGGATCTGTTCAACAAGTATGTGAAAAACGCGAAAGTATGAGCCTGATGAGGGAAAATCCCAGACCTATCCCAGACCTAACTTGCGTTATCCTCAAAAATATTGATCGAAACCAGGTTTAATCGACTGTTTCAGTGTGGTACCACACTACTACGTGATCCAAACCAGAAAAAGCCCAGGATCAGTTCAACAAGTATGTGAAAAACGCGAAAGTATGAGCCTGATGAGGGCGAATCCCAGACCTATGCCAGACCTAACTTGCGTTATCCTCTAAAATATTGATCGAAACCAGGTTTAATCGACTGTTTCAGAGTGGTACCACACTACTACGTGTACCCAATCCAGAAAAAACCCAGGATCTGTTCAACAAGTATGTGAAAAACGCGAAAGTATGAGCCTGATGAGGGAAAATCCCAGACCTATCCCAGACCTAACTTGCGTTATCCTCTAAAATATTGATCGAAACCAGGTTTAATTGACTGTTCCTGTGTGGTACCACATTACTACGTGATACAATCCAGAAATAGCCCAGGATCTAGCCATGAAGTATGAGAAATATGCGAAAGTATGAGCCTGACGAGGGCAAATCCTAGACCTAACCCAGACCTAACATGCGTTATCCTCTAAAATATTTATCAAGACCAGGTTTAATTGATTGTTTCTGTGTGGTCCCACATTACTTCGAGATCGAAACCAGCAAAAACCCAGGATCCGTTCAACAAGTATGAGAAGAATGCGAAAGTATGAGTCTGATGAGTGAAAATCCCCGGCCTAACCTAGACCTAACATGCGTTATCCTCAAAAATATTGTTCGAAACCAGGTTTAATCGACTGTTTCAGTGTGGTACCACACTAGTACGTGATCCAAACCAGAAAAAACCCAGGATCTGTTCAACAAGTATGTGAAAAACGCGAAAGTATGAGCTTGATGTGGGCAAATCCCAGACCTATCCCAGACCTAACTTGCGTTGTCCTCTAAGATATTGATGGAATCCAGGTTTAATTGACTGTTTCAGTGTTGTACTTCATTACTACGTGATGCAATCCAGAAAAAGGCCAGGATCTAGCCATCAAGTATGAGAAATATGCGAAAGTATGAGCCTGATGATGGCAAATCCAAGACCTAACCTAGACCTAACATGCGTTATCCTCTAAAATGTTGATCCAAACCAGGTTTAATGGAGTGTTTCAGTGTGGTACCACACTACTACGTGATCCAAACCAGAAAAAACCCAGGATCCGTTCAACAAGTGTGTGAAGAATGCGAAAGTATGAGTCTGATGAGTGAAAATCCCCGGCCTAACCTAGACCTAACATGCGTTATCCTCAAAAATATTGTTCGAAACCAGGTTTAATCGACTGTTTCAGTGTGGTACCACACTACTACGTGACCCAATCCAGAAAAAACCCAGGATCTGTTCAACAAGTATGTGAAAAACGCGAAAGTATGAGCCTGATGAGGGAAAATCCCAGACCTATCCCAGACCTAACTTGCGTTATCCTCAAAAATATTGATCGAAACCAGGTTTAATCGACTGTTTCAGTGTGGTACCACACTACTACGTGATCCAAACCAGAAAAAGCCCAGGATCAGTTCAACAAGTATGTGAAAAACGCGAAAGTATGAGCCTGATGAGGGCGAATCCCAGACCTATGCCAGATCTAACATGCGTTATCCTCTAAAATATTGATCGAAACCAGGTTTAATCGACTGTTTCAGAGTGGTACCACACTACTACGTGTACCCAATCCAGAAAAAACCCAGGATCTGTTCAACAAGTATGTGAAAAACGCGAAAGTATGAGCCTGATGAGGGAAAATCCCAGACCTATCCCAGACCTAACTTGCGTTATCCTCTAAAATATTGATCGAAACCAGGTTTAATTGACTGTTTCTGTGTGGTACCACATTACTACGTGATACAATCCAGAAATAGCGCAGGATCTAGCCATGAAGTATGAGAAATATGCGAAAGTATGAGCCTGACGAGGGCAAATCCTAGACCTAACCCAGACCTAACATGCGTTATCCTCTAAAATATTTATCAAGACCAGGTTTAATTGATTGTTTCTGTGTGGTCCCACATTACTTCGAGATCCAAACCAGCAAAAACCCAGGATCCGTTCAACAAGTATGAGAAGAATGCGAAAGTATGAGTCTGATGAGTGAAAATCCCCGGCCTAACCTAGACCTAACATGCGTTATCCTCAAGAGTATTGATCGAAACCAGGTTTAATCGACTGTTTCAGAGTGGTACCACACTACTACGTGACCCAATCCAGAAAAAACCCAGGATCTGTTCAACAAGTATGTGAAAAACGCGAAAGTATGAGCCTGATGAGGGAAAATCCCAGACCTATCCCAGACCTAACTTGCGTTATCCTCTAAAATATTGATCGAAACCAGGTTTAATTGACTGTTTCTGTGTGGTACCACATTACTACGTGATACAATCCAGAAATAGCCCAGGATCTAGCCATGAAGTATGAGAAATATGCGAAAGTATGAGCCTGACGAGGGCAAATCCCAGACCTAACCTAGAGCTAACATGAATTATTCTCTAATATATTGATCGAAACCAGGTTTAATTGACTGTTTCAGTGTGGTCCCACATTACTACGTGATCCAAACCAGAAAAAACCCAGGATCCGTTCAACAAGTATGTGAAGAATGCGAAAGTATGAGCCTGATGAGAGCAAATCCCAGACCTAACCTAGACCTAACATGAATTATTCTCTAAAATATTGATCGAAACCAGGTTTAATTGACTGTTTCAGTGTGGTACCACATTACTACGTGATCCAAACCAGAAAAAGCCCAGGATCAGTTCAACAAGTATGTGAAAAACGCGAAAGTATGAGCCTGATGAGGGCGAATCCCAGACCTATGCCAGACCTAACTTGCGTTATCCTCTAAAATATTGATCGAAACCAGGTTTAATTGACTGTTTCAGCGTGGTACCACATTACTACGTGATACAATCCAGAAACAGCCCAGAAGCTAGCAATGAAGTATGAGAAATATGCGAAAGTATGAGCCTGATGATGGCAAATCCAAGACCTAACCCAAACCTAACATGAGTTATCCTCTAAAATATTTATCAAGACCAGGTTTAATTGAATGTTTCAGTGTGGTACCACATTACTACGTGAACCAAACCAGAAAAAACCCTGTATCTGTTCAACAAGTATGTGAAGTGTGCGAAAGTATGAGTCTGATGAGGGCAAATCCCAGACCTATCCCAGACCTAACATGCGTTATCCTCTAAAATGTTGATCCAAACCAGGTTTAATGGACTGTTTCAGCATGGTACCACACTACTACGTGATCCAAACCAGAAAAAACCCAGGATCTGTTCAACAAGTATGTGAAAAACGCGAAGGTATGAGCCTGATGTGGGCAAATCCCAGACCTATCCCAGACCTAACTTGCGTTGTCCTCTAAGATATTGATGGAAACCAGGTTTAATTGACTGTTTCAGTGTTGTACTTCATTACTACGTGATGCAATCCAGAAAAAGCCCAGGATCTAGCCATCAAGTATGAGAAATATGCGAAAGAATGAGCCTGATGAGAGCAAATCCCAGACCTAACCTAGACCTAACATGAATTATTCTCTAATATATTGATCGAAACCAGGTTTAGTTGACCGTTTCAGTGTGGCCCCACATTACTGCGTGATCCAAACCAGAAAAAACCCAGGATCCGTTCAACAAGTGTGTGAAGAATGCGAAAGTATGAGTCTGATGAGTGAAAATCCCCGGCCTAACCTAGACCTAACATGCGTTATCCTCAAAAATATTGATCGAAACCAGGTTTAATCGACTGTTTCAGTGTGGTACCACACTACTACGTGACCCAATCCAGAAAAAACCCAGGATCTGTTCAACAAGTATGTGAAAAACGCGAAAGTATGAGCCTGATGAGGGAAAATCCCAGACCTATCCCAGACCTAACTTGCGTTATCCTCAAAAATATTGATCGAAACCAGGTTTAATCGACTGTTTCAGTGTGGTACCGCACTACTACGTGACCCAATCCAGAAAAAACCCAGGATCTGTTCAACAAGTATGTGAAAAACGCGAAAGTATGAGCCTGATGTGGGCAAATCCCAGACCTATCCCAGACCTAACTTGCGTTGTCCTCTAAGATATTGGTGGAAACCAGGTTTAATTGACTGTTTCAGTGTTGTACTTCATTACTACGTGATGCAATCCAGAAAAAGCCCAGGATCTAGCCATCAAGTATGAGAAATATGCGAAAGAATGAGCCTGATGAGAGCAAATCCCAGACCTAACCTAGACCTAACATGAATTATTCTCTAATATATTGATCGAAACCAGGTTTAGTTGACCGTTTCAGTGTGGCCCCACATTACTGCGTGATCCAAACCAGAAAAAACCCAGGATCCGTTCAACAAGTGTGTGAAGAATGCGAAAGTATGAGTCTGATGAGTGAAAATCCCCGGCCTAACCTAGACCTAACATGCGTTATCCTCAAAAATATTGATCGAAACCAGGTTTAATCGACTGTTTCAGTGTGGTACCGCACTACTACGTGACCCAATCCAGAAAAAACCCAGGATCCGTTCAACAAGTATGAGAAGAATGCGAAAGTATGAGTCAGATGAGTGAAAATCCCAGGCCTAACCTAGACCTAACATGAATTATTCTCTAAAATATTGATCAAAACTAGGTTTAATTGACTGTTTCAGTGTGGTACCACATTACTACGTGATCCAAACCAGAAAAAACCCAGGATCCGTTCAACAAGTATGAGAAGAATGCGAAAGTATGAGTCTGATGAGGGCAAATCCCAGACCTATCCCAGACCTAACATGCGTTATCCTCTAAAATATTTATCAAGACCAGGTTTAATTGATTGTTTCAGTGTGGTCCCACATTATTACGTGATCCAAACCAGAAAAAACCCAGGATCCGTTCAACAAGTATATGAAGAATGCGAAAGTATGAGTCTGATGAGTGAAAATCCCCGGCCTAACCTAGACCTAACATGCGTTATCCTCAAAAATATTGTTCGAAACCAGGTTTAATCGACTGTTTCAGTGTGGTACCACACTACTACGTGACCCAATCCAGAAAAAACCCAGGATCTGTTCAACAAGTATGTGAAAAACGCGAAAGTATGAGCCTGATGAGGGAAAATCCCAGACCTATCCCAGACCTAACTTGCGTTATCCTCAAAAATATTGATCGAAACCAGGTTTAATCGACTGTTTCAGTGTGGTACCACACTACTACGTGACCCAATCCAGAAAAAACCCAGGATCTGTTCAACAAGTATGTGAAAAACGCGAAAGTATGAGCCTGATGAGGGAAAATCCCAGACCTATCCCAGACCTAACTTGCGTTATCCTCAAAAATATTGATCGAAACCAGGTTTAATCGACTGTTTCAGTGTGGTACCACACTACTACGTGATCCAAACCAGAAAAAGCCCAGGATCAGTTCAACAAGTATGTGAAAAACGCGAAAGTATGAGCCTGATGAGGGCGAATCCCAGACCTATGCCAGACCTAACTTGCGTTATCCTCTAAAATATTGATCGTAACCAGGTTTAATCGACTGTTTCAGAGTGGTACCACACTACTACGTGTACCCAATCCAGAAAAAACCCAGGATCTGTTCAACAAGTATGTGAAAAACGCGAAAGTATGAGCCTGATGAGGGAAAATCCCAGACCTCTCCCAGACCTAACTTGCGTTATCCTCTAAAATATTGATCGAAACCAGGTTTAATTGACTGTTTCTGTGTGGTACCACATTACTACGTGATACAATCCAGAAATAGCCCAGGATCTAGCCATGAAGTATGAGAAATATGCGAAAGTATGAGCCTGACGAGGGCAAATCCTAGACCTAACCCAGACCTAACATGCGTTATCCTCTAAAATATTTATCAAGACCAGGTTTAATTGATTGTTTCTGTGTGGTCCCACATTACTTCGAGATCCAAACCAGCAAAAACCCAGGATCCGTTCAACAAGTATGAGAAGAATGCGAAAGTATGAGTCTGATGAGTGAAAATCCCCGGCCTAACCTAGACCTAACATGCGTTATCCTCAAAAATATTGATCGAAACCAGGTTTAATCGACTGTTTCAGTGTGGTACCGCACTACTACGTGACCCAATCCAGAAAAAACCCAGGATCCGTTCAACAAGTATGAGAATTATGCGAAAGTATGAGTCTGATGAGTGAAAATCCCAGGCCTAACCTAGACCTAACATGCGTTATCCTCTAAAATGTTGATCCAAACCAGGTTTAATGGACTGTTTCAGTGTGGTACCACACTAGTACGTGATCCAAACCAGAAAAAACCCAGGATCTGTTCAACAAGTATGTGAAAAACGCGAAAGTATGAGCCTGATGTGGGCAAATCCCAGACCTATCCCAGACCTAACTTGCGTTGTCCTCTAAGATATTGATGGAATCCAGGTTTAATTGACTGTTTCAGTGTTGTACTTCATTACTACGTGATGCAATCCAGAAAAAGGCCAGGATCTAGCCATCAAGTATGAGAAATATGCGAAAGTATGAGCCTGATGATGGCAAATCCAAGACCTAACCCAAACCTAACATGAGTTATCCTCTAAAATATTTATCAAGACCAGGTTTAATTGAATGTTTCAGTGTGGTACCACATTACTACGTGAACCAAACCAGAAAAAACCCTGTATCTGTTCAACAAGTATGTGAAGTGTGCGAAAGTATGAGTCTGATGAGGGCAAATCCCAGACCTATCCCAGACCTAACATGCGTTATCCTCTAAAATATTTATCAAGACCAGGTTTAATTGATTGTTTCAGTGTGGTCCCACATTATTACGTGATCCAAACCAGAAAAAACCCAGGAACCGTTCAACAACTATGTGAAGAATGCGAAAGTATGAGTCTGATGAGTGAAAATCCCTGACCTAACCTAGACCTAACATGCGTTATCCTCTAAAATGTTGATCCAAACCAGGTTTAATGGACTGTTTCAGTGTGGTACCACACTACTACGTGATCCAAACCAGAAAAAACCCAGGATCTGTTCAACAAGTATGTGAAAAACGCGAAGGTATGAGCCTGATGTGGGCAAATCCCAGACCTATCCCAGACCTAACTTGCGTTGTCCTCTAAGATATTGATGGAAACCAGGTTTAATTGACTGTTTCAGTGTTGTACTTCATTACTACGTGATGCAATCCAGAAAAAGCCCAGGAGCTAGCCATCAAGTATGAGAAATATGCGAAAGAATGAGCCTGATGAGAGCAAATCCCAGACCTAACCTAGACCTAACATGCGTTATCCTCTAAAATGTTGATCCAAACCAGGTTTAATGGAGTGTTTCAGTGTGGTACCACACTACTACGTGATCCAAACCAGAAAAAACCCAGGATCCGTTCAACAAGTGTGTGAAGAATGCGAAAGTATGAGTCTGATGAGGGCAAATCCCAGACCTATCCCAGACCTAACATGCGTTATCCTCTAAAATATTTATCAAGACCAGGTTTAATTGATTGTTTCAGTGTGGTCCCACATTATTACGTGATCCAAACCAGAAAAAACCCAGGAACCGTTCAACAACTATGTGAAGAATGCGAAAGTATGAGTCTGATGAGTGAAAATCCCTGACCTAACCTAGACCTAACATGCGTTATCCTCTAAAATGTTGATCCAAACCAGGTTTAATGGACTGTTTCAGTGTGGTACCACACTACTACGTGATCCAAACCAGAAAAAGCCCAGGATCAGTTCAACAAGTATGTGAAAAACGCGAAAGTATGAGCCTGATGAGGGCGAATCCCAGACCTATCCCAGACCTAACTTGCGTTATCCTCTAAAATATTGATCGAAACCAGGTTTAATTGACTGTTTCTGTGTGGTACCACATTACTACGTGATACAATCCAGAAATAGCCCAGGATCTAGCCATGAAGTATGAGAAATATGCGAAAGTATGAGCCTGACGAGGGCAAATCCTAGACCTAACCCAGACCTAACATGCGTTATCCTCTAAAATATTTATCAAGACCAGGTTTAATTGATTGTTTCTGTGTGGTCCCACATTACTTCGAGATCCAAACCAGCAAAAACCCAGGATCCGTTCAACAAGTATGAGAAGAATGCGAAAGTATGAGTCTGATGAGTGAAAATCCCCGGCCTAACCTAGACCTAACATGCGTTATCCTCATGAATATTGATCGAAACCAGGTTTAATCGACTGCTTCAGAGTGGTACCACACTACTACGTGACCCAATCCAGAAAAAACCCAGGATCAGTTGAACAAGTATGTGAAAAACGCGAAAGTATGAGCCTGATGAGGGCGAATCCCAGACCTATGCCAGACCTAACTTGCGTTATCCTCTAAAATATTGATCGAAACCAGGTTTAATTGACTGTTTCAGCGTGGTACCACATTACTACGTGATACAATCCAGAAACAGCCCAGAAGCTAGCAATGAAGTATGAGATATATGCGAAAGTATGAGCCTGATGATGGCAAATCCAAGACCTAACCCAAACCTAACATGAGTTATCCTCTAAAATATTTATCAAGACCAGGTTTAATTGAATGTTTCAGTGTGGTACCACATTACTACGTGAACCAAACCAGAAAAAACCCTGTATCTGTTCAACAAGTATGTGAAGTGTGCGAAAGTATGAGTCTGATGAGGGCAAATCCCAGACCTATCCCAGACCTAACATGCGTTATCCTCTAAAATATTTATCAAGACCAGGTTTAATTGATTGTTTCAGAGTGGTCCCACATTATTACGTGATCCAAACCAGAAAAAACCCAGGATCCGTTCAACAAGTATGTGAAGAATGCGAAAGTATGAGTCTGATGAGTGAAAATCCCTGACCTAACCTAGACCTAACATACGTTATCCTCTAAAATGTTGATCCAAACCAGGTTTAATGGACTGTTTCAGCATGGTACCACACTACTACGTGATCCAAACCAGAAAAAACCCAGGATCTGTTCAACAAGTATATGAAAAACGCGAAGGTATGAGCCTGATGTGGGCAAATCCCAGACCTATCCCAGACCTAACTTGCGTTGTCCTCTAAGATATTGATGGCAACCAGGTTTAATTGACTGTTTCAGTGTTGTACTTCATTACTACGTGATGCAATCCAGAAAAAGCCCAGGATCTAGCCATCAAGTATGAGAAATATGCGAAAGAATGAGCCTGATGAGAGCAAATCCCAGACCTAACCTAGACCTAACATGAATTATTCTCTAATATATTGATCGAAACCAGGTTTAGTTGACCGTTTCAGTGTGGCCCCACATTACTGCGTGATCCAAACCAGAAAAAACCCAGGATCCGTTCAACAAGTGTGTGAAGAATGCGAAAGTATGACTCTGATGAGTGAAAATCCCCGGCCTAACCTAGACCTAACATGCGTTATCCTCAAAAATATTGATCGAAACCAGGTTTAATCGACTGTTTCAGTGTGGTACCACACTACTACGTGACCCAATCCAGAAAAAACCCAGGATCTGTTCAACAAGTATGTGAAAAACGCGAAAGTATGAGCCTGATGAGGAAAAATCCCAGACCTATCCCAGACCTAACTTGCGTTATCCTCAAAAATATTGATCGAAACCAGGTTTAATCGACTGTTTCAGTGTGGCACAGCACTACTACGTGACCCAATCCAGAAAAAACCCAGGATCCGTTCAACAAGTATGAGAAGAATGCGAAAGTATGAGTCTGATGAGTGAAAATCCCAGGCCTAACCTAGACCTAACATGAATTATTCTCTTAAATATTGATCAAAACTAGGTTTAATTGACTGTTTCAGTGTGGTACCACATTACTACGTGATCCAAACCAGAAAAAACCCAGGATCCGTTCAACAAGTATGAGAAGAATGCGAAAGTATGAGTCTGATGAGTGAAAATCCCAGGCCTAACCTAGACCTAACATGCGTTATCCTCAAAAATATTGATCGAAACCAGGTTTAATCGACTGTTTCAGTGTGGTACCACACTACTACGTGACCCAATCCAGAAAAAACCCAGGATCTGTTCAACAAGTATGTGAAAAACGCGAAAGTATGAGCCTGATGTGGGCAAATCCCAGACCTATCCCAGACCTAACTTGCGTTGTCCTCTAAGATATTGATGGAAACCAGGTTTAATTGACTGTTTCAGTGTTGTACTTCATTACTACGTGATGCAATCCAGAAAAAGCCCAGGATCTAGCCATCAAGTATGAGAAATATGCGAAAGAATGAGCCTGATGAGAGCAAATCCCGGACCTAACCTAGACCTAACATGAATTATTCTCTAATATATTGATCGAAACAAGGTTTAGTTGACTGTTTCAGTGTGGTCCCACATTACTACGTGATCCAAACCAGAAACAACCCAGGATCCGTTCAACAAGTATGTGAAGAATGCGAAAGTATGAGTCTGATGAGTGAAAATCCCAGGCCTAACCTAGACCTAACATGCGTTATCCTCAAAAATATTGATCGAAACCTGGCTTAATCGACTGTTTCAGTGTGGTACCACATTACTATGCGATCCAAACCAGAAAATAACACAGGATCTGCCAAACGAGTATCTGAAGTGTGCGAAAGTATGAGCCTGATGAGAGCAAATCCCAGACCTAACCTAGACCTAACATGAATTATTCTCTAAAATATTGATCGAAACCAGGTTTAATTGACTGTTTCAGTGTGGTACCACATTACTACGTGATCCAAACCAGAAAAAGCCCAGGATCAGTTCAACAAGTATGTGAAAAACGCGAAAGTATGAGCCTGATGAGGGCGAATCCCAGACCTATGCCAGACCTAACTTGCGTTATCCTCTAAAATATTGATCGAAACCAGGTTTAATTGACTGTTTCAGCGTGGTACCCCATTACTACGTGATACAATCCAGAAACAGCCCAGAAGCTAGCCATGAAGTATGAGAAATATGCGAAAGTATGAGCCTGATGATGGCAAATCCAAGACCTAACCCAAACCTAACATGAGTTATCCTCTAAAATATTTATCAAGACCAGGTTTAATTGATTGTTTCAGTGTGGTCCCACATTATTACGTGATCCAAACCAGAAAAAACCCAGGATCCGTTCAACAAGTATGTGAAGAATGCGAAAGTATGAGTCTGATGAGTGAAAATCCCTGACCTAACCTAGACCTAACATGCGTTATCCTCTAAAATGTTGATCCAAACCAGGTTTAATGGACTGTTTCAGTGTGGTACCACACTACTACGTGATCCAAACCAGAAAAAACCCAGGATCTGTTCAACAAGTATGTGAAAAACGCGAAGGTATGAGCCTGATGTGGGCAAATCCCCGACCTATCCCAGACCTAACTTGCGTTGTCCTCTAAGATATTGATGGAAACGAGGTTTAATTGACTGTTTCAGTGTTGTACTTCATTACTACGTGATGCAATCCAGAAAAAGCCCAGGATCTAGCCATCAAGTATGAGAAA